>NC_056563.1:8112214-8151879 GCF_013358625.1 Macadamia integrifolia | reverse complement strand
GGGGGGGGAGTGGGGATTCATTGCGACCTCTGGTAATATGTGTTAATTGTTCTTTACGCACTTTATTCATCTCTCAACAAAAGCACTTCCCTTATAGTCATAGAAATTGTTTTGTAGGTTGCAAACGGCAATTTGAGGGATCTACTTCTACAATGTTGCATGGATGATGGTCCTGATGTCCAGCAAAGTGCCTTTGCTCTTCTAGGGGACCTTGCAAGAGTGAGTTGTTAGATTTATTATTGTAGGCTTAGAAGGTTTTTTCGATTTAAGAAGTGTTATATTCTTATTAATGTTTAACATAACCTCCGGTTTGTGATGATTTATTCCAGGTTTGTCCTGTACATTTGCAGCCTCGTTTGTCAGAATTTCTCAACGTTGCAGTGAAGCAACTGGTATGCAGAATTTATTATCATGTTTCCAAACCTTATTTTTGGTTGCCTGACATGATATGTGCTTTGTGCAGAATACTCCTGAGCTGAAAGAGAATGTTTCAGTTGCAAATAATGCATGCTGGGCAATAGGCGAATTAGCAGTTAAGGTAGGTTCATGCTTCGATGCTGCCATCATACAAAGCTCTAGTGAACTGTTTCTCAGTGCTGTGATTTCTGTTAGGGGAGTTGGTGTATAGCCAAGTTGACAATAGAAATAAACCGGAGCTAAAAGTTATGACCAAACTAGTGTAAAAGGTAGTTCATTCTTCGTCATGATAAGAAACAGAATTAGTCATACTGTGAGATTTCAGGAAATATTTTAGATTCCCATTCTCTACCTCATAAGGGAAGGCTCACTTGTATATATTGGCAATATTGGTCCTAAAGAAAATTATATAAGCTGCTAAATGCATCCACTTATTCTTTTCAATTTTCTAAAGCTGAAGACAACTTTGTATGAATGTTCTTAAACAAAGTACTAGAGATGTAACACTTTCCTAGGAAAACTTCATGATTAGAATAGATTCTTCAACATAGGGTTGATTTCCTATAAGATGTTCTTATTGGCGTAAATTCCTAGTTCCATCACACTTTCTGGGGGAAGAATTATTGACCAAATTTACATAATGCTAAACCCATACATAACAGATTCACTGAATTAACTGCATCTTTATCCTAGATTTTCATACTTAATGGTCATCAACTTCTTCAAACTTCTAAAACAACCAAGTGGAAGGTGCCAGCAGGGCAGCTGTTAAGGGCCTTTGCTAGTTGTAGCTAGATCTTGGGATGGAATCCTGCCTTCACCTGGGGTGTGGGTTGGGGTGTGTATATATAGCTTTCCTGACCCCCCCTCCCAATAAAAAGAAAAAAAGGGAATGAAAATGTTGCAATCGTTCCTTAGTTGAAGGAGAAGATCTTGTGATGGAAACATCTTTTTTTTTTTGGCTGAATAAATGCATTCCTTACCAAGAGAGAAGAAATAAATACAGCCCCCCGGGGGGGGGTGGGAGGGGGAAAGGAAAGCAAAGGTCCCAGACTTCAGTGGAGATTGGGTTCTTGATCACAGATCAAGGGAGGTCCCTGGAAGAAACAATGTGACAATTTCTAGGGGAGGGGGGACAAGATAAAGGGACTTTCAAAATCTTAGCTTTTACATCAAAAAAGATGGAGCTCCAAATCTTTCCAAGCGGACGGGAGTTGGAGTTCCATTTCCTATGATTTCTCTCCATCCACATTGTTGTTGCTGAACTAACCTACAGAGTGAGTCTCACAATAAGCAGAAAATTTTTAGACTTCATTCAGAATACATTATTGCAAAGGTTTTGTCTATAAGAATTAGATATGTGCTCAACGAGACATCTGCACCAAAACCAATGTAGGGTGCCTTTGTTGAAAATAAACATTTCCTGGATGAGATTTTGCGGCCAATAAATCTGTGCAGGATTTGCAGAAATCAGGCAGGGAAGGGATTTAGTGTGTACGATCTCAAGAAAGCTTATTACAACAAGATGGACCTTTCTTGACTATGTCCTGGATATGACAGGCTTTGGAATGATCTGGAGGAAGTGGGTTGGGCCTAGGCATTTTGAGGCTGAGGAAAGATTTAGGCAGGGAAGGGATTTTGTGTTTACGATCTCAAGAAAGCTTATTACAACATGAATGGACCTTTCTTCACTATGTCCTGGATATGACAGGCTTTGGAATGATCTGGAGGAAGTGGGTTGGGCCTAGGCATTTTGAGGGTGAGTGAGGAAAGGTACCCTTGTTGCCAAATGGGTTTGGAGGTTCGGTAGCGTAGTTTCCTTTGGCATAGGGTCATTGAGTCATGGCATGGATGGGAAGGTTGATGCAGGCTGTAATAGGAGGGAAACTTTATTTAGTTACTGGAAAAGTAACTCTAATGTTGGTCCAAAGATGGATAGGATATATGGAGGGTGCATGAATCGTTTTGTAATATGGGTTCAAGTTGTACTCTTTAGTTTGTAGTCAATTGAGGGTTCTTTTAACCAAACAAGTTTGTACTCTTTAAGGGATCTTCTAACGCTACGCTCCCAAGACAGCCAACCATTATTGAAAACAGCACACTGCAATCCTTCCCCAATATTTTCCTTTCAAATAATCTGGTGCATATATGCTCCCCATGAGTGTAAACGTCTACTTTTGGTGATGGGTCTTCAAAAGGTGAACACTCAGAATAACCTTCAATCTAAGACACATAATCGGTCTACTTCATGGAACATCTCTAGTGTGCTTTTGTGACTAGGGAGAATGAGTCTTTCACCTATTCATGCACTTCAGTTTTGCTAGACAGTAGACGGTTTGGAACCAAGTTCTTATCTTTTTGGTATAATGAGGCCTTCCCCCAGATATTACTTTCATTATGGAATGGCATCCACCTACAGTGGCCCAAAGAGGAAGATTATTGTGGAGATGTCTTCTGGAAGGGGTTGATACATGATTTTGCTAGAGAGTGGAGTAAAAAATTGGGGAGAGGTGGCCAATATAAGACCTCAAAAAATTATGGTTTGGAGTTTGGGAGGACCATTGGTTGGTTTATACTAAACTTTGATGGGTGTTCCCTTGGTTTCCTGTGTGAAGCAGGGAGTGGGTTATAAGGAACTGTTGGGATGAGGTCATAATTTTCTATGCTGCCCCAACAAGTGTAGCTGACTCCACAGAGGCTGAGTTGTGAGCTCTGATATTGGGTCTTGAGCTAAGTACCACCTTGAGGGTCAACACATGTTAGAATATGGGTACTTTAGGAAATATGTATATTGCTGTCCTATGGTGGAATACTTATGTAAGGGTGTGACTGGTACATGGTTGTCAAAGCACTAGGCGACCCAAGGTGTTGGAGGGCCTTCCTAAGCACTTAGGCGTATTGGTATTTTTTTTTTTTTTTTTTTTTAATGTATCCATTATATTTACTACTTCTAGTTTAGAAAATAGCCAAATAGGATATAAGCAATCATATAATTCCTACTTATATGCCACTCAAAGAATCATGTCAATGCAATATAGTAAAATTATGCAAGCAATAATCTAATCTGAGAAAACCAACAAATAATGAACGAAGTATAGAATATAAATTGTATAAAGAAGCTTTCAACAACAACAGCTCAGCCTTATCCCAACTGAATGGGGTCGGCTACATGGATCCTTACCCTCCAATCAGTTCTATTTGTCATACTTGATATCAGACAACACGTTGAGTGTCATTCACGTGGGCTCCAATGTCTTGCAACACACATGTTGACAGTTTTCCGACGCTGCAGCTAGAAAAGTTTGTGTACATTGTGGATTTTCCCACCCGAGTTCCCATTTCTTTCTTTTGGTTTTGGTATCTTCCTTTTCTTTATATCATCTCTTTTTCATTTAGTAATAAAATATTGTTCATCGAAGAAATAATAAATGAAAAAGGTAAGCATTTTCAGACCTAATAACAAACTGGCGAATTGGATGATTCAAGTAACTACTGGAAAGGCAGAATAGTCATCTGGTTTCATATAAAAGGACTAAAGACCTTGGATTTTTTAATTCTCAAAATGTATTTGCAATGTTAGCATAGTATCTGTGACTGTAATCAGTGATAGATCCTCTTAAGTTCATTTTTTTCATCTGTGCATAGACAGCGTTGTGATAATTATTGTTGATTTTGCTACTTTTTTAATTTCACGATTGAACCATGTGACTGGTTGGCCTTGTCTCAGGTTCAGAAAGAAGTTTCTCCCATTGTGATGACTGTTGTTTCATGGTTGGTCCCAATTCTCCAGCATGCGGAGGTAACCCCTTGCATTAATCGATCTAATCTTGTTCATTTCTTCTATGGGTTTTTATTATTTATTCTTGATTCTGCTCAGGGGCTCAACAAGTCACTCATTGAAAATAGTGCTATCACTCTTGGAAGATTTGCCTGGGTTTGTCCAGAACTTGTCTCACCGCATATGGAGCATTTTATGGAATCATGGTGTATTGCATTGTCCATGTAAGATTGCCTTTTTCCTCTTTCCATCACCAAAAATTGGGTTTTTAATGTCTTCAATTTTGAGATCATTTACTAGATATCCTCTTGATTAGTTATTCTGAAGGCATTCACTTTGATGTCATAGACTACCGGCAGATGCAGAAAATTTATCACTTTACCAGCTGCTTGTTTACAAATGGTGCTTGAAAAAATCTACTGTTTTATTTCTTTTAGGCCTTGATTGGTTGGCGGAGAGTGGTGTAGGAATCACCGGGCTGGAAATTTCGAACTGTAACGTTTCAGGGTAGTACGTCTGGAGGTATCAAGATACCACGTCATACAATTTTGGCGATTAAAAAAATAAAAGAGTATATCCCTCTCCCTTAGTGTCTTTCCACTTTCGTCGTTCAGGAACAAACACAACAAACACTTCGCCTAATTCGGTATAGGAAAGCTTCCTGGGGTTTTGAAAAGTTGGCTATTTAGATGCCTTGGGAGTGAAAGGCTCATTGTCCAACAAAATCATTGTCTCCCCTTTCTCTCCCTCTCCCAAATCCTTCCAAAATCACATAAAAATTGATTGGGTTTTGGGGGGAACATATGGTAGAGTTATAAAGGAATTGCTTCACCCACATCAACTCACAAGTGACATGAGCCAGGGCAAGATACTCAAGATTCTGTGCTAGACCTAGCCACAACAGCCTGGTTCTTACTATTCCGAAGCACAAGATTTCTGCCAATAAGCTACAATATCTAGTAGTTGATCGTCTATCAACAGGAGATGCAACCCAATCAACATCATAAAAACCTTCAACACGTCCATGTCCATTATCAGAGTACAACAACAGACCACGGCCTAAAGCCTTCTTGAGATGTCAAAATACGAACAACAACCTCCCAATGAGAAATACGTGGAGACAAAAGAAATTGACTGACAACATTGATAGGGAAGGCAATGTCAGGTCGAGTCACGGTCAAATAATTCAACTTATTTACCAACCTTCGATACTTCTCAGGATAACACATCATCTCCTTCAGCTATAAGTTTTATATTTGAGTTCATTAGAGTATCAATATGTTTAGTTCCTTATATATCAGTCTTTGTAAGCAAATCCAGGACATACTTTCTTTGAGAAAGTGAAATTCCCTTCCTTGATTGAGCAACTTCAATACCTAGAAAATACTTCATCTTTCCTAGATCTTTAGTTTGAAAGTGTTGCTGTAAATGCACTTTCAAACTTTGGATTCTTTCAACATCATCCGAAGTGTCATCAACAAACACAATCAAAAATATTTCTCTACGTCAGACTTCCGATAGAACACTGAATGATCACTATCACACCTTGACAGCCCAAATTTACAAACCAAATCTGTGAACCTACTAAACCATGCCCGAGGAGACTGTTTCAAACCATACAAGGATTTCTTAAGCCTGCACACCATTTTAGACTCCCCCTGAGCAACAAACCTTGAAGGTTGCCCCATATATACCTCATACAAATCACCGTGAAGAAAAGCATACTTCACATTAGGGGTGTCAATTCATAAACCGAACCGGTAAAACCGGCCGGACCGAACCGAACCGAAGCCTTATTGGTTCGGTTCGGTTTCGAGTATTGCAACCCCAAAACCAAACCTAACCGAACCCGAAACCAAACCGAAACCGGCTCAAAACCCGGACCGAAACCGAAACCGAAACCAAACCGGTAAGAAACTGAAACACTCCAAAATTCATTAAAAAAATCAAAATTTGCATAGTTTTGTATACATTTGTATGGAAAGTCGAATCCAAACTAGACCAAAAACCAAAACCAACCCGGTTACAAATAGATTTAAGAAACTGAAGACAAACCGAAACCAAACCGCACAGAAACTGAAACCGAAACCAAACTGAAAACGGAATTTCCTTATTGGTTCGGTTTCGGTTTCAACTTTCCCACACCGAAACCGACTCAAGCCGGACTGAAACCAAGCCGGACCGACCGATTGACACCCCTACTTCACATCAAGTTGATACACTGGCCAATGAGACGAAGTTGCAAGAGATGTCAAAAGATAAACAAACGCCAACTTGGAAACGGGAGAAAAGGTATCTAGATAGTCAACACCATAAACCTGGGTGTACCCCTTCACAACCAACCAGCCTTCAACCGAGCAAGAAAACTGTCAGGGTTAATCTTAACCATATAAACCTAACAACAACCGATAGTGGACTTGCCCCAGAGGCAATTGTACAAGATCCTAAGTTTGATTTTCATCCAAAGCAAGCATTTGTGCAGGACTAGATACTGCATTTACAATAGACTTAGGAACAGGATGACAAGAAATAGTTGAAAGACAAGAATACAAAGAAGACGAAAAAACAGAATATGACACAAAATCAGAAATAGAATGTTGGTACAACTCCTAACACCCTTACGTTATGCAATAGGAAGATCTAGACCAGATAAAGGAATACTTGGAGTAGGATCCGTAGACAAAAACAATGAGGCTGCTCCCATAGAGATAGGGGTACTAATGCTTCCAGAGAAAGACGAGTAGAAACCTGCTGATTAGCTGGTGGAGGAGGTGGTGGAATAGAATGATGGTTAACATAAAGTGAAAGATCATCATCCAGTTCAGACAAAACAAATGACTGGCTCATCCGGGTAGGATGTGGACTTAAAGAAGGATACATCAACAGTAACAAAATATTTTTTAAGGATGTGCGAATGACATTGGTATCCTTTTTGGGTACAGGAGTAACCCAAAAGAGACACTTAAGAGCTTTAGGATCCAACTTTGACAAACCTGGACGATGATCACGGATAAAGCAAATACAACCAAAAACATAAGGTGGAAGAACAAAAGTGGGTCAGAAGGAAACAATAAAGAACGACGAATACCACCACGCAGAACATAACAAGGTATATGATTAATAAGATAACAAGCGGTCTAAAACAACATCAACCCAAAATATTTGGCTACCTTCATTTCAAAGAGAGACCAAGCAACCTCTATCAAATGAGGATTCTTCCTTTCAGCAACTCCATTATGTTGAGGAGTATCTGAACAAAAAGACTGATGTATCATACCACAACCATCCATAAACTGAGAAAAATACTCTTTTGCGTTGTCATTGTGTAAAACTTTAATGGTCACATAAAATTGATTTTGAGCTTCAGCAACAAAGGCACAAAAGATGTTAATAACTCAGAATGATTTTTCAATTAATAATTCTAGGTATCTCTAGAATAGTCATCAACAGAAGTAACGAAATACTTAAATGCATCTGAGTGAACCAAAGCAAAAGGGTGCACATATTGTTTATTGGCTCGAGGGAATAGCTTACACGATGTGGCTTTCCAAACTGACAAGACTCACATTCTAAACTAGAAAGAGAACTAAAAAGCGGATCAAGCTTCTGTATACTTTGTAAAGACGAATGGCCCAACCGGCAGTGGACCTAATGAGGGGTCAATACTTAAACAGATAACAAAAGGAGGGTTGTCTTCAAGAAGATACAACCCCCAACTCAATGGCCTCTACCAAGAATCTTCCTCGTCATAAGGTCCTAAAAAACACATGAGTCGGAATGAAAAAATTATAGAACAATTGCAAACATGTGTGAACTTGCTTACAGACAAAAGATTAAATGGAAAATGTGGCAAAATATAGGACAAATTATAACAACAAAGAAGAATTAAGACAAACTGTGCCAATGCATTGACCTTTACAACTGAACCATTTGCTAATGTGACTTCAGTAGAAGGTTCCTTAAAGGAATAAAATATACCTGAAACATCGGACATGTGATGATGTGATATGATGCGCCTGAATCAATTATCCAGGGACAAGGAGAGACATGCAATGGCATGACATATCTAGACAAAAGTAGTAGCAAAAGGTTGAGGATTCTGATTGTACCTTGAAAATCCTTAATCGGTCATCTTGACTATCTTAGCCTCAGATTGTCCAAGTTGAGAAGGCTCAGTTATTGTGGCTGAATTAGCAAATTGCTTCTAAGAAGGTTTTCCATGAAGTTTCCAACAGAAATGTTGAATGGGTCTTGGTCTGCCACAATAGTGGCATGTTCGTACTGCCCCTGAACTATTTGAAGGGTTCCCAGTAGATTGCCCCTTGCTACTACCATTGCTTGTACCACATGGAGCTCCACAATTATTACTCTGTAGTACAAGTACGGTGCTGTCTGCTGGTGTAGGATTATGAGAATTCTCTCGAGATACCTATAAGACTTGAGAAAAGGTATCTGTAAGATATGCTACCTTTTCACGTCCAAGGATCTGAGAAAGAACTCGGTCATACTCTATTCCAAGACCTCCCAAAAATCCCATAACTACAAGCTGCTCTTGCTTGTTCTGCAACTTCTTCACATCACCACTAAGAGGAAGTAGAGAGTTTAGCTCCTCATACATTCTCTTAAAATCAGTGAAGTACTGAGTCAGAGGGAGACCTTCCGATTAATCCTATAAAACTCTTGACAAATTATTCTGTCCAGAATACAGAACATTCAAATACTCCCACAAGGCCACAACTCCTTTTCAATGTTGATGTGAGTAACTATATCAACCATAGAGTTTTCCATCGAGTTCAACAACTGTCCTAAAATTCATGCATCAACAGTATCCCATGTGGTGTTTGTAGCAGACTTCACCTTTGTAAGATGGCTTTGTTGATCAGGACCAATCAATATTAACTGCATAATTTTCTTGCATTGTTGAAAATTAGCAGCTCGTACAAGTTTCTTCTCTGTGATCCTATGGGAGGAAGATGAAACTACCTCCGCAACAACACTTTTTGCTTCACCTTCAGCCATTATCACAGTAGAATAACCAAAAATCGATTTCCAAAGACCTTGCAAAAATCGATTTTGACAAAAATATGCTACAAAGAAAGTCGATCTAAAACCCTGACAAGGAGATAGATCAAAAGAATGATTGATTCAACTTTGCTATGTAGTCCAAACCAATCCAAACAGATGCACAAATCCAAATTTCAACCACAAACATCCACAAATATAGCGAAAAATGAGAATTGACTTAGAGAACAAAACCCTAAACTAGGAAGTCTAGAAATACACTTGCGGTTTTCTGTAGGGACCTCAAATGGTGCTGAAAATTGGGCTGAATGTCCTTGGTATGTGCTGAAGAATTCCCTCAGAGGATTTGAGAAGCAAACCTTAGACCTGGAAGAGGTGCCAAAATCGATTTTGGCAGAGACCAAAACCCTGAATCCCTCAATTCGATTTTCTCCTTGGAGGAAACCCTATCTTCAACCAGTGAATCAAATCAGCAACACATACCACCAATAACTTGAGTCGATCCTCCCAAAAAGATGATTGATTCTGGTCAATCAAGCCTCCATTCAAAAACTTCACAAATTAGGAAATGAAATCACCCCATTTGAAATTCGATATAGCTTCTAGGGTCAACCAGTAACAGCGAATGAAGAAGAGGGGCTGTTACTAGTCAATGTAGTGATAATGAAGAGTTGATTAATTGTAAGGATCAAGCTCTGATACCCTGTACAGTAAGGAAGAAAGTGGAAGAGAAAGACAGATAGCTGTAACTTGGGAGTCACAACCTTAGGGTTGGGACTTCCCACTTCATTCATATGTATAGCAAAACATATCAAAGTCTCGATAGGAAACAAACACATGACAGCAAAGACTTCCCACTTCATTCATATGTATTGCAAAACATATCAAAGCCTCAATAGGAAACAAACACATGACAGCAAAGGACATAACAGCCCCCAAGGGGAGAGGAAGAGAAATCGTAATTCCGTAGGGAAGTGCTAATCCCGGGACTCTCTCTCTCTCCCTTCCCATCACTCGACGTTCTAACACTGGGAATGTTGTAACTGCAGAGCCCCAGTCAAAGTCAGAGTGTTACAACTTGGGGTCCCCTGAAACTCAGAAAAGCATATGGCTAAAACCATGAGATGTGAGAGAGAACTCAATTGAGAAAGAGAATATGGCATTTTGTAACTGCACAGCGCCCTGTTCCTCTCTTCTTTGTGGAGAAGAATATGATATATATATATATATATTAAATTTAAAGCAAATTAGGGGCACATTTGGAAAGTTGAAGAAAAATTGGGGGGGTATCTTTGTCCTATAAAATATTATCCTGTCCCAAGGACAAAGGCCAACCAAATAGGCCGAAGGAGTGGGAAAATGCTACTTGTCTTCATTCTAACCTCCCTGTTTTTAAACCCCCATATCATGTGGGACAAACATGCCCAACTTTTCCACCTCACCCTCCTCTCCAATCGAAAGAAAAATATTCTGCATAGTACAATGGTCAATGTGCACTGTATGTAACACAGTTTCTAGGTTGGGATCGCACTGATACTGGCCGATCCTGCTCCTATTCATATATAAATGCCAACTGCTGGGCAGGGTACCTTGGAACAAACTCCATGAATGTTCTCTGCTTAGGCATGTGCGTTTTCCCCCTTTTTTCTGTCATGGAGTTTACCCCATTTGCCACATAGCCTTTTCCTTAGCACTACTGCAGTGAGGCTCTCAATATCATGTGTCTTTCGGCATATAATGTGTCTATATGCTCTTTTTTCGTTGTTCCTCTTTTTGTTTTCTTTTTTCATTCCACATGTGGGTTTGATATTGGAAATTGAGGGCTAAATGCTCCAAGCATCTTCTCATAAAGAATCAAATGTGGCAGGATACGTGATGATATTGAGAAAGAGGATGCTTTCAGAGGTCTATGTGCGATGGTATGCATGTGCCTTGATTGTTAGGTAGAGGACAGTCAATATCTGAGTATCTCTTACATGTTTATTTTCACACTTTCACAGGTTAGAGCAAATCCATCTGGGGCTTTGAATTCGCTTGTTTTTATGTGCAAAGCTATCTCAAGTTGGCATGTAGGAATAACAGAAACCTTTTCTCTTTTACAAATTGAATCTCCTCCCTCTCCCTCTCCTTTTTATTTTTATGTTTATCTTTCAGGAAATAAGGAGTCCAGATCTACACAGTGAAGTTTGCCAGGTGCTAAATGGGTATAAACAGGTTAGATGTGTTCTTTGTGCAGCATGCAGATGTGGTTTCCTTTAATCTTTAGGAAATTTTGAAGTTTCTTCCTAGATTACAACCTCAACAACAATTTTCTCCTGTAGGGAGCTCATAATTCTCTGAAACTTAATTGTCATTATTACTTTTGTTTTAGTGAGAGGTTTGGGTATTACCATTCTTAATATTTTATTTCACAAGGAACTTTGAAAAGACTTAGTCATACATATGATCATAGAAGTAATCATTTTTATAGTTTTAGCGCCTGAATTTTTTAACTTGTTTTTAATTGTATTACTTTTGCTTCTTTTTTTTTTATAGAACATCTTTATTTTCATTTATGGAGATTTCGTTACTGTCTGCCTGGAAATTCCTGAATGAGTGGTGCAGTTCTTATTGTAGGCCTCTCTGTTATCAATTTAAAAATTTAAAGCAGTTAAGAGGTCCCATATTATATATTGCACATATAGCTTCAAGTAGTTTATAGAAAATGGCCGGAACTGACTCCTTTCAATTGGATAAGTAATAATATCTTATTCAATACATCCTGTCAGAAGTTCGATGGCTATGTAAACTATTAAGATCATTGACTCCTTTCATTGCGTAAGTAATAGAGGCATGATGTGGGGGATGGAGAATGCCCATCAGATAGCAAGCCTCTCTAGTCTGGGCCAAGTTTAGCCTAAACTGAGGCCAAAATATTAGTTTGTCAAAAATTCATGCTTTTGGTTGCCTTTCAGAAAATGGGAAAACACTAGGCAGGGATCACCTAGTGGGAAAAAGAGTATTCAGCTAAAGGATGCTTGCTGAATTAGTAAGTTTACCAGATGTGCCCAATCTGGCCGCTTGGGCTGGAGTGTTATCCTCACCCACATATTTTCTAACCTTGCTGTCCTTCCCGAAGATCTCAGAAATTTGTTGCTAGTTATAATTTGATTTTGATACCACCACCCCCCCCCCCCCCCCCCGGGGCAAAAAATGAGAATGGTGATTAAATTAGTGATGCAACCTTATTTCATCAATATTTAACAGATGCTTGGCAATGGAGCGTGGGAACAGTGCATGTCTGCTTTGGAGCCTCCAGTGAAGGATCGGTTGTCAAATTATCTTATATAATGGTGATCAGTCGAAGGATGTCATGTTTTTCTGCTGGTGATAGTTTCCAGTCTGCTTCTTCAGAACTCTATAGCTATTTTCTTCGATGTCGTCTTTTGTCCATCTTGGGATGGAGCTCTTGATCCGATATAGGTTAGAGCAAAACAGTTGAGGAGAGTGCTACAGTTTTGGAGTAAAGAGGAAATTTGAACCCTAGGTCCTCAAGCAAGCCTGAAGCTGAAGACTGGCCTCGTTGTAACAGCATTTATTTAACAAATACAGGAAACATTTACGAAGCAGAAGAAGCTGAGTTGATGAGATTGGGGAAGGGGGTACGAAGATCAATGTGTGGCTCTAATAGTGTGCTTCTGAAGATATTTCTTTGCCCCAGTTCAGTTGTTTATATTAATGAGATCATATATCTCAGTCCTGTTGGTTCATTGTTTTCTGGTCATAGTTGGTGTTTATACCATGTCAGTGGATAGGTTTTAATATGTGATCCACTGATTAGTCAAAAAGCAGGTTATCTATTAAAAGTTTTCCATTCAATTGCCTATTGTTTGTCTATAGCCTTTTGAGGTTTTAGCTTCCATTTTAACAATTTCTGTATTGCTTCTATTTTACTCTGCAGCAGCATGTCCTGAGAGGTGGATAGTGTCCATGGCCCTATATTTCATTATTTGATGTCAAAATTTCCTTTTTTGTTCTATTTGTACTTCTCTTTTCCAATCATTAAATATCTCTTCTGGGTTGATTTTCATTTTAATTTTCTCCTGTAAAATATGGAAAAATCTTTCTTGACAGTGTAACACAGAAACTAGGTTGCAACTTGCTCCTAGTCATAGGTATGCATTAATTAGTACTTTTAACTTAAATCAACTGACATCGTCATCCGTTTCCTTTTAATGTAGTCAAGTGTTTTATTGCATGCTTGGTTCTATTAAGGAGAGGAGTCCTCCCTGGACTGGCAAGCTAATATCATGTGGAAGGTTAATTTGGCAATTCTGACCATTGGATGATTTTGTTCTTAGACCGATGAAAACTTTCATCGGCTGCCATGCTAGAACTTGTCTTTATATCTCAAATAACTACAGTTTTTCACCAAAAAATAAAACCTCCTTCGCTCAAAATTGTCAAATGGCACGTTGGATGGAACTAAACCATAAGTCCCTTGTTCGGTATGTTTTTTCAGCCTATGTAGAGTTTGCCAAATGGGGTAAAATAGAGCTTTAAAATTCTAGTATCATAGAAGAGTGCACAATGGTGGTTGGAGCATTGTAGCCAGATATGGATATTCATTGGAATGCGTGCAAATCCTTAGGTAGTATGCAGTTGAATTTTAGTTGAAAATTGGACTAGTGACTAATCCACATACTATTTATCCAATGGTTGGGACTTTTTTTAGGGACAATTTATAAGCATTTATCAATATTTTATCTAAAGCTTTATTTTGTTATATGGGCAACTCCCATAATGCCTTTCTTTTTAACAGAAAAGCCTTGGTACCAGATTGAGCGAGAATGGGGTTTCTCGATTGCCATTTGCCAATATAGGAAACGTGCTAAAGAAAGTGGAGTTGGGTTACACCAAACCAACAAAAATACTTGTGATTTTGGAAAGGGGGTCAGTCAAGCAGATTTGTACTCATCGGTTAGAGTTCACCAATCCCTATGGTCTTACCTTTTTTTTTTTTTTTTTTTTGACTAAACCCCTATTGTCGTATCTAATTGTAAAATTTCAGTACAAATGGATGCTGTACGAGATAAAAGTCATTTTTAAGACTTTGCAAAAAATGATAAAATAAGGAGTGATAAGGAGAATGACAGTACATGAGAAAAGTTTAATATAAAGTGAACCATATAATTGAGTTGGCCCTTTAAATTTGACAAGTTGCTAATCAAGAATGTTGATGTATTAATACAATGCTTTGGATTGTGCAGATGGACCTTGCATGTGGCTTTATCCATTGTGCTTCTGATGCCTCTGAGTATAGGACCTGGATCCTCTCCAGTGTGGGGTGGTATCTAGCATACATTCAATGACTGGGAGCACTTGGACATGCACCTTTAGCATACGAGCATGGACCCCAAGGGCTCTCAGCTATCGGATGTGCACTATAGAAGTTCCCACACCCAAGTATACTTGGACACAACTTGGGTAAACTCATATTAGGCAGCTAAATCAGGAAACATTCTTATTCAAGAGCTGGAATGGCTTACGTAAGCCCTCCTTGTAGCAGGAATTTATTTAACTTAAGTCAATCTTGGGCACCATGGACCACCAACAAAGACCAGAATGCTCCCTCGTCACGCGGGGGCCAATGAGGGGATGCACATGGAAATCAACTAGGTGGGATTTTTATACCTTACAGGGACGGGTTCTCTTTTTTCCCTCTTTTGTGTCTACGTGTAGGGCTGCATGACTGGGGAGCGTTCTTTTCCCCATATTCTAGCTATGTTTCAAAGAAATAACAAAATTATTAAGCTGAAGGCATTAAACACACCTACCCAACTTCAACCACTGAAGATAGAACCCTTCTTTTTTGACAATTAGAAGGAAAGCTAGTAGGCATGTCCCAGAGCCAAAGTAGGTGTTGTATTATAACTTCCTAATTTGTGAATGAAGCCATAGTACTAATAGCTCTGTAATACCATTTTAACAATTTAAGATTGTAATTAGAAGGTGAAGGTCATTTGTAGGAGTAAAAAGAGGAAGGTGGTTAATTCATACCAAGTTGACAAATTTGATAAATTCTGAGGGAATTGGAGTTCCTATTTGATCATCCTTTTCATATGATCATAACATGTTGAAAGTTCATCCCTTCTTCACTTATATCTTCCCAGCTATTCCAAAAATTTTAAGGTTAAAAAGAAGAGGGCCTAGACTTGATTAAGCATTTGAAAAAAGAAATACCAATTGATCAGGGATAGCTGATAACACGGATAATGAAACTAAAGACAATCTTGATTGACAACATTGGTACAATATTCAACAGAAACACTCAACTTTGTCAACTTTGGGTTATTGCAGTATAATAACAGTGGCCTTTTTCCTCTCTCTCTCTCTCTCTCTGATTATAGAGTGGAGGACGAATAGAGTGGGTTATGGAAGGTGGAGGAAGACCCTTTCTTCCTTGAGAACAGAAAGTCGCCCACAAGAGGAATTATAGGCTTCTTTTTCATCATTTTCTTTTTCTTCTTTGTGATTCCATAGTAATAACCATGACCTTTCTCCCCAAGATCAAGTATTTTAGCTAGAGATAGAGAGCTCTCTGTCCTAACTATTGGGTCCTTTTTCCACTCCTCATCTTCCTCAATGATTTCATCTTCCCTGTTCTCCCTAACAACTTTAGCTTTTGTAGTAACCGCCTTTGCAGCTGCCATTGCTTCTGCTTGGGCCATCTTAGACATGTTCTTGTGAAGCTCAGCATTTAGTGAAGCCAATACTATCTCTGTCTCTGATTCCCTCTCCTTCAATAGCTTCAACTCTTGCTTGGTCTCCTCCAGTTCAGCTTCTAGCTTCTTCAATGCATTTGCCAGTACATGTTCATCACCTTCAACTTCTTTGGGATTCAATAGGACTGGTTCTTGGATCAATTCCTTTCTGGGGCTGGGGTAATTAACCTTTTGAGAGTAGATGTTGCCGGCTAGAAACCTCTCACCGAATAACGCGACGGCCTCTTTGACTGACCGGAAAGGGCGAGAAGTTTCGACAGTGGAATGATAGGTAGTGATTGTCTTCTCACAAGGGGATAGAGGTTCCATGGAGTGTTTGGGGATGAAAGGTTGGGGGTGTTTTTGAGACCTAGAGAGTGAAGGTTGTCAATGTGAAAGGTGAAATAAGAAATGGGAATATTTGATATATGATGGGTTTTGGAGTTTCTTTGCTTGTACTTCAAAGCTTCAAGAGATGGATGGATGGAGGGAGGAAGGGGGATTGGTTGATGGTGCAAGTCAGTGAGATTTGGAGGTTAGAAGAAGATGACAGCTCACCTAAAGGCCATGGGATTTAGCTTGAGCCTCATTGAACTCAAGAGACCATGTGAAAATAGTTCTTAGAAGTCAAGTATGAGCATTAAATGGACTGGGCCCATCCATTTTCTTTGGCTTAATTTTGAACCTTGGAAACTGAAAGTAGAGATCAAAATTTCCTGATCGGGTGACAGTGGGGCAGGTTAATGGGTCATGGGTGATCCGAGCTGCCCAAACCATATTAAAGTTCTGAAGGGGGCAGGATTGGGAAGCCTTAATGGAGTAATGCGTATGTGGGTAGATGCACGTAGGGGAAAGGGGTTATCAGTAGTAGGGTATTTTGGGGAGTATACTGAAACCTTATATAAGGGTTTGTGAACCCTAGGATAGAGTGGTGAACCTTTGGGGATGAAAACTTTTTCCAGACAATAAATACTCAATGGTTCTATTAGAATCAATTTTAAAAAGAAAAAGAAGAGTTTCGTAATCATCATGATTTTGTAACATATTCGAAAGGATTGAGTTTCCTTTCGCGCTGGTGAGGTGAAGCGATTCCATACCTTAATTAGGAGTATGAATGACTTCGTACAATAAGGGGCAGACTAATTGACCAATAATTTTCTTCACCCTATTTAAAAAATTCTTTTACCCTAGGTCGACTAAAACTTTGTACTATCTAAAATTCTTATCATATTTGATAATTATATTTTTTTAATATAATACTTTTCAAATTAAAGGGGTGATACGGCCAAATTGACTGTCCAATAGGGTAAGGACACGCATCGCCCACTTGGACACGTGTCACCCACCTAATAGAGGCTGCCAGGACTCTACCACGTCAACCGCATGAAGAGAATATCCCCCACGAAAGGGGTAGGACGTATCGGAGTAGGACTCTAAAAGGAAAAGAAGTAGACTCGAGGAAGACTCCTCCTAGGAAAGGGGAAACCCTAAACCCTAAGAGCTATATAAGAAGGACCGGAAGGAAGGGAGAGTTAAGCATCAATACCCACACCATTACTCCTATACAAAAACTGTGCGGCCAATCCCTAACTTGAGCGTCGGAGGACTAATCCCGGGCAAAGCTCCGGGCCTCTGCCGTCTGTGCTTGTGCAGGTCAGCTCATACGGATTTTTGGCAGCAACAAGGGGTTTGCTTGGAAAATAAAGTAAAATTTAGTAATGAAATTTAGAACATTTTTTAATTAATTACTTAATCATGTGAAGTAATTACACAGAAGTTTCCATATTTTAAAGATTCAATGACACTTTTCTTTCCTTTGTTTTCCTTATAATCTCTGCATAGGATCACCATTAATTACAGCCAAACCCCAAATAAATGAAGAATCACAATTCTTTCTATAGAATCACGCAACCAAACACCACCTAAGAGTGGTAAAAAAGGATAAAATTATTTTTTAGACATTTTTCGTCGTGGATTGCAAGTCTGATTCTGAAAGTTACAATCAATTGTACTTGCTCTACAAGGATTATCTTTGAGTTTTCGTAGGATATGAATTTTCTTTTCTGAAAATTTCATTTACATCCTAAGTTTAAGATGATCTTCAGAAGGTTTTGGTAAGTGATTTATCAATCAAATGGGAGCTAGTGCATTCTATTCAAACTAATAGTTTTTGCTCCTTTTACTATAAGCAATATGAATCAGAGTGGCACTTCTTTCTTGTATTTTTTGCTAAGTTTGTTTGGTTTGCAAGGCCTTTGAGTATGCACACAAGAATTCTCCATGCACCTCTCTTTTTCATCTCTTCCACAACTTCCTTTCTGATAAATCTTTGTCTAAGTCTGCTAAACAAATTATTTGTAGTGTAGAGTGTAGTTGCTATCAATTTTTATTTTATTTTATTTTATTTTATTTTATTTTATTTTTTAATTTTTATTTATTTATTTTATTTTTTTACTTCCTTTGGCAAGCCCTTAATCAAAAGGTTTTTCTTAATAAATCCCCTCAGCCTCATGTGATCTCCCATGTTTTGTTTTGGATTTGGGATTCTAACATTTTTACCTCATATCTTCATCTTGGTTTTGTTCAACCTATTCCCTACATAGGTTCATCCAATATTGTTCTTTCATGGTTGCTTTGAGCCTTCTAATGGAAAAAGTGGTTGGATCGCTTTTATGGTCTTCAACCATTCTCTTGTTTGGGGACGCATGAACTATGTATGATTTGACATGATTTTTACGAGAAGCAAAAGCAAGAGGACTTCAACAATGGTTGAAGGGAGCTTTGAAATAGGGGTTCAACGAGCTTGACATATAGAGAAATAGTTAATAAGATTAATAATTTTGAAAAAATTACATGAGTACTTACTTTTGAGTTTCCCTTCACAAAAGTACCCAAAATTAGGTCTGGGTTTACAAAACTACCCACCCAAAGTTTCAGTTAATAAAAATATCTAAAATCAGATTTAGGTTTACAAAACTACTCAAAATAGTGATTTTTTATCTTCCACATATAATCATGTATTTTTTTTTTTATTACTAAAACCTGAGTGGGTAGTTTGGTAAACCCAAACTCAATTTTGAGTATTTTTGTTAACTTAAACTTTAAGTGGGTAATTTTGTAAAAAAAAAATTTAATTTTGGGTATTTTTATTAACTGAAACTTTTAGTGGGTAATTTTATAAAGAGAAACCTAAAAGTGGGTAATCATGTAATTTTCTCTTAATTTTTCCTTCACTCATGAGGAAATGAGAATCTGCTGAATCAATGATTTTACCATGTGATTGAACTTTTGGAATGTGAATATCATCATTAACTCCCAACCTTATTTATAAAGTTGAAAATACCCTTCAATAACCAATCTAATTCGAGGGTTAGAGATCACAAGGGTATGGATAAAGAGAAATTCGATCTTAAAAGTCATAACTTTCACTATGCCAATGTGCAGATTCCTGTGCACACTGACCCCACATTCTCTCTCTTCATTAAATCCCTTATTCGACGATTCAATTACCCCCTCCCCTCGTTGATGAAAAACTGCACCCTTGACTTTACGGCAATCCCTTTCCCAAAAGCCTTTCATTGAAGACCTTCTGATCCAAAATTTTGGAGGGTCTTGAAATTCATATACAACCTATTATTCTTATAATAAAACTTTGAATTAGTTGCAGATTTTCAATTATTTCAAATTGTTAGCTGAAATCAACTTGGAGAAACCTAATCTCAACTTGCTAAGGACCGAAAGTGCCATCGTAACCTAGAAATAGTTTATGGATTGAAGTCATCGATCCAAAGAAGCTATGATCCAAGGTTTTGAAAAGCAAAATTGGAGATTGAATTTGTCAATGCCGATTTCAATCTGATTCAGCTGAAATCAATCAGAATTGATTGAAAATAGAGTAGAATCGACAGGATCAATCAAAAACAATTTCAATCAAAATCGGCTGATTCAATTTTGATTTTTGAGTTATGCTCTACTCTCGTATGGAAAGGAAGATAAGATTCAAATACTTGTCTCAACATAAAGTGTTCCAAAGTAAAATAATTTTTTTTTATTTATAATTTTTTGGAATAAAATAGATGATCCTCTTAAAAAACTCTAAAAGGTCTCTTGTCTAACTTTGAGAGACAAGTTCTCTTCTGTGAAAATTCTAGATTCATAATTTCTTTTTTCATGGGAGGGGGTGGGGGATTGACAGTCAGTACTTATTATAATAGTCATAAGCTGTCAATCTTTTTGCATGGATTCTTACACTCGTTCTTGTTTGGAATTCCTATGTAACGAATCCCATTAAGTTATGATAGATTTTGGATATTGTTATCATTGGAGTGGATTGATAAGGAAATTTTTTGAAATTGAATCATTTCCTTCTATATGATTGAACGTTGTTCCTTATATAATTTGGTGACGCGACATCATTGACTGATTATTGACTAACAGGTAGATGAAAGTTGTATAGAAACATTTATCACGAAAATGGTGCATGATTTTTTTATTTTTTTCACCTCCAAAATCAATCTTACTCATTTTCAGTTGGGAGCTTACAATAATATATACAAAAACAAGGGATAATGGGAATTTATTTTTTGGTAAACAGTGATAATGGTTTGTTTCTAAACAAAAAAAATAAAGTTACCACTTAGCAAATATGGGTGGTCCATTCAAATAGAAGTACCTCCCATATGTATCTCATTGTCAAGTACATACTTCAAGTCCAACACAGGAATAGAAAGCACTACAAAGCTAAGTTGGCAATGGATCTTTGCCTCAAGAAGTGTGTGGTTTTAGAGTTCAACTTCTCTTTTTTTTTTTGGAGTCATTCACATGGGAGTGTTTAGTGTTCGTTAATGCTTTCAAATAGAAATACCTCCCATATGTATCTCATTGTCAAGTACGTACTTCAAGCCCAACACAGGAATAGAAAGCACCACAAAGCCAAGTTGGCAAGGGATCTTCGCCTCAAGAAGTGTGTGGTTTTAGAGTTCAACTTCTTTTATTTCTTTTGGAGTCATCCACGTGGGAGTGTTTAGTGTTCGTTAATGCTTTCTATGAAAGTTGAATGGCTCTCATTCAACCTTAGTAAAATCCGATCTATGGCTAAGTATGGACCCACAGGACTAGTAATAACCATCATTAGCAAAATGAGAAAAAAAAAAAAGTTTCCTACATCCTCTAAATTAGGGCATATAATCTTAAAATTTCCAATCCACCCTCTCTGTTGTTACATCTTTTCATCAAAAAATTATTGGTGAAGATGGGACAAATTAATAGAAGAGAAGAGCAACAACAATAGCTCAGAAGTACCCGTGATAGTGCTGAGATTGAGTTAGGCCATGATGGGATGGAAATAAAAATTTGAAACAAAATGAAGAGTAATTTTGAAAACAAAATTTGTCTCCACTGTGAGTTCCACAATATATTTACTCAAACTTAACTGACAGTAATCCTTTTTGGTGGTCATCTGTTTCTCTATCTAAGTAAATACAAGTTATTAATCCTTTTTGGTGGTCATCTGTTTCTCAATCTAAGCAAATACAAGTTATACTAAGGGGCGACTGAAGTAAGGCTAAAAACTTTGTTAAAAGAAAAAAAAAATTATCTTTCTACATAAATACAAGTTATGCTAGAGTTCAAATTTTCTACAACGAATGATGAGGTGTAATGAACATCCAACGGCTAGGAGGGTTCAACCATGCACCCTAACTGTTAAATGTTCATTGCACTTTGATAAATTATGCTTAGAGGCAACTAAAGTAAGGGTACTTTCACAAAAAATAAAAGCCATAAACTTTTTTTTTTTATCGTAAAAGAAAATTCTCTATACAAAAATGTTAAAACTTCAAATAAAACCTTAAAACACATGGTAGGATGATGGACTCAAATCCTCTGCGGCTAGCATTGAGTGGCAATGATGATCCAACGGTTAGGAGGGCCCTAACATGTACCGCAGCCGTCGGATGCTTAATACCACTCACTGCCTCCCCACAATTGGATTAATCAACTTAATTTATGTTAATCACATGTCAAAGTTAAAACCAAGTTCAATCAAATATCTTGCATTCATCAGTATTTTCGCTTGAATTTTCAAGATATATATATATATATATATATATTTTAAAGTTTCATTTATTGGCAGAGCAGTTCCTGCTTATCTCCTTCTTATGGGTTCCTGGACTCTGGACAAATCAAATAGAAATACTGTACTGGTCTCTCATTCTTGATTTGGAAGATCTCAACAATTTCTCAAAGAGTAAACAATCTAGACGAGAAAAGAAACAGAGAAAAACCCAATTAACAATCAATCAAAAAAAAAAACAATTTCAAGTTTCAAAAAATACACATTCACATATATCTGTACATAGATCAAACTCTCAAAATATGAGGATCTGAAAGAGTGGAAAGAAGGATCAAAGCAGAGAAGCTTTTACCCAACAACACCACGCACTCTCTTCAAATGAGTTCTTACCTTCAATTCATCACCAAACTCACAAGGCTTGTCTTCATCAATAGTCTCAATAATGTCACAACCCTTCCTCCTCTGCACCTTCTTCACCAGATCACTCTTAGAACCAGTTTCATTCCTGGACTCAACTCTGTTCATTAATTTGGATTGTGAATTAGCCATGATCAGATCTTCGAGGTCATTGGCATCCCTGGAAGCAGAAGTGTTGAAGGAGGGTAGAGAGGAATAGTAGGCAGGAGGCAAGCCCAAGAACTCGCCTTGACCTGACAAATTGGCACAGCCGTACATGCATTGGACATAAAGGTTCCTGATCTTGACAAGGAACCTTAGGGGTATCCTGATCCAGAGACTTAGCTTGCTTTTTTTGGTTGGTTTTTTGTCCCTTGGCGTGATTTGATTGCTTGGTTTGTTGCCCATATCTTACTTACAGGGAATTGGAAAACAGAGGACTCTGTTTTGACAAGAATTTAAGAAATGGTGATTAGAGAAGTTGGGTAGGAAGGAAGGGATTGATGGTTATTGAGATAAGAATAAGCTGAGACTAATATGGTTCTTGTGATCTGTTTTTGTAGGAGACAGAAAGAGTGAGTGTGAAAGCAAGAAGGAAAAGGGTGAGAGATTTCCGGGGTTGCTTTGCTGGACAGATTGTGTGTGGGCGTTCCACCTCTTTTGTAGTTCTAGTCTTCTAGAGAGGTTTGAGAGAGAGAGAGCATAGATTAGTTGTTTAAGTTATCCAAATTGTCAAAGTACAGTTTGTTTGTTAAATAGATAGATTTATTTCAAGAAAAATAGTTTGTGTGGGGAAGTGTGGCACCTGCGCTAGAGACATGGGGTGGAGGCAAGGCGAAATGATCGGCTCACGCTTGAGGATCCTCTGCCTCCCTGCATCGGTGCGATGAGGCAATGGGTGGTCGAAAGCACCTCAGGGTGTGTGTTCGGGTGCTCCCAGCTGTCCATTGCCTCACTGTATAAATGCGAGGAGGCAAAGGAGAACAGTTCTCGGCTCACCCCCCAAATGAAATGGAAAATGATGATCTCTGTTGATGCTTCCTCGTGTGTTCTTATTGGGCCATATAATTTTTATCTACCCCACAAGAAAACACATTCCTTTTATTTTATTTTATCTTTTTTATTCTAAATATATTAGGCCATATAATTTATATATTTTCGAAGACAATCATTGGGAAGTGTCAAAAAGGTGCATACATTAACATAATAATCTTTTTTAACTATTAATATAATAGTTGTAAGTGTATCCACTTGTTATTAGCAAAACAAAATGTGAATCTACTTGTTCAGAAATATAAACAATAGGTTACCATATTTTAAAAAAGGGAGGAAGGTTGTCTGAGCAACCAGGGTACTCTACCCCATATCGATTTGTATTATTATTTTTTTATTAAAAAATTACTATAACAATAAATTGTGAGGAGGTAGAGTGTCTACTCATTGGTGTAGTTTTCGTGCCCTAGGAAATCTTTGTTCATTTTTCATATAATTTGTTAAGGAGAAAAGACATTATTCGTATGTGTTCCTCACATTCAAACATATGGGGAAGTGGAGGTGGGCTGTGAAAAGATGTCTTTGCCCCTGTCTTTACTTTTCCACATGTCTGTTTATACGAAACGCAAATAGGTTAAGTTCTTTCCCTCAAAATTTTGTCACTTTAACATTTGAAAGGAACATACTTTTTGTATCTTGAAGTATGTCCCAAGATGATTGACTGCCCAAATATCGTTTTGAAAATAACTATATATAGGCTTCATTACTCCAATTTTAAACGTTTTTGAAAGCATTTATTGCTGAAAGTATTTTAAAATCTAGCAGAGGTCATGGGAAGGGAGGCCAATACCTGAGTTAGGATTCCTTAAATCAGTCTCTCTCTCTCTCTCTCTCTCTCGTGCTTAGTCTTTATTAAATAAAAACTCAAATTCCATGCAGTTACAGAGGAACTCTACAGTGACAATCACCTTGCAGGCTAAATTCCACCCTAACATCAAACAAGAATACTAATTCCATGTAGCTCCTAGATTGCGAATCTTATCTCCCTAAACAAGCTAGACCAACCGAGTTAACCCAGTTATTAACCTCCTTCACTTTCCAACCCCAAGAAAAATATAACAAAGAGAAAATCATAGGATTATGTAAAATTGGATTTCAACAGTAACTAACAACATTCAAAACCTTATCCCAACTTAATGGGATCGACTACATGGAGATTCTAAGAAAGGACAAGTGCGAGTATCCATGCAAAAATATTGATAAGTTATGGCTAATTATAATAAGTGTCAATTGTAAACTTAATGCACCACTACAAACCAGCCACAGGCTTATAACGACAGACTATAATAAGATACCGATTGTCTACTTGATTTACCATATAAATCGGTCAAGCCAAAGTGTCCTACAATCATTACGTCCACCACCAAGATAATCCATAACTCAATCTACTTTTATGAAATGAGGAACGGAAAAAAAAATGAAAAACGTGTAGATTTCAAACAAATGGAAAAAAAAAAAAAAAAACTACAGTGTTACTCATAAATTGAGGAATTATTACATGAGTACCTACAAATAATGTTAAAAACAACTATAAAATCCAATATTAATGCATAAATATTTAAGATATCAAATTGATTTGGTATTTAAATTCGGTATGGTATTAGTTAATACATTGAATATATACCCAATATTGATATCGTATTGAATACCAACTCAGTACATCCCCATACTCATACTGTTTTGAATCTATTAGGTCCAGTATTTGGTATGGTATTGGTACAGTATGGTGTGCTTTTATATCATACCCTGTAGCAACACCATACCGAATTTAATTTGATTCATTATTCGGTACACAATGACACCCTTTTATATATTCCACAACCCAACATAAGTTTCAAGACATATCATCTAACATCAATTCTAAATTCACACCATAGAAAAAAAATATAGTAAAAAACATATCAAAGTCTTGTTGAGAAATATGGGTTGGCTATGATATTGTCATTATTGTCAACATTGTCAACACTCTCCCATGGTATGTTCAGTTGGAGTTGGGAGTCATCACTTTATAAACATTTTTCAATAGGGGCATCTGTTTACAGTTCAATTTCGGGGTTCATACATTAAATTTGAGTTGAAGGTAATATCATGAGAAATGTAGCCCTTCAAGTCAGCTTTGCATTGACGAAAGAATCAAGTCTATTGGAGTTCAGGAGATATATATGATCAATCAAGTAAGTCATTGTCTTCAACAAGTCCACCGTAAAATACAGAAAAAACTTGTCATTTTCTCCCATATCTTTGGGGAAAAAAATGGAAAAACATATTTAAAATGGTAAAATACAGGAACATCGTTTTAAAGATGTTTTTGTTAACTAGGGTTAGAACCAAATTCAATCAAATACCTTGCATCAATCAGTATTTTCAGTTGTCTATTTGTTTTTGTCATTCTCTTTTTTAAGTTTCATTCGTAAGAGAGAGTTGGGCATGTCACCAGTGGCAAGCAGCATACATCAATCTTAGGGCTAACGTGTTAAACATAGGAGGATGAGGATCTCATTCCTCCTAGATAGGATTCCTCTCTATAGAGCCTAGGGACCAGTGAGTGATCCCACGGCAGGTCTCCGCCTCCCCCTCCTTTTCATTTATTAATGGAATTCCAAAGTTCTGTTCTACATGTTCAACTCTGCCCACTAATTTCCACCCAATGCAACCAACTACATTGGCTTCAAATTACCAAACTTCCACTTTACACAATTATTTTCTCATGTTTGATTAAGAAACGAGGGATATGAAAGTCAGAGCAGAGCACCCCTCATTCTTCCTGCTTATCTCATGCTTATAAGGTTTCTGGACAAATCAAATAGAAATACTCTACTGCTCTCATTCTTGATTTAGATCTCAACAATTCTCAAGAGTAAACAATCTAGATGAGGAAAGAAACAGAGAAAAAAAAAATTCAATTTCAATTTTTATAAAATTACACAAAAAAATTTTCAATTTCAATTGTTAAAAAATTACACATTCACATATCTGTACATAGATCAAGGACTCAAAATAGCAGAACCCAGAGATGAAAAGAAGCATCAAAGCAGAGAAGCAAAACTTCTAGCCAACAACACCTATTCTCTTTGTGACAGCATAGCTTCTTCTACTTCTTGGCTGTTGCAGAAATTCAGTTCTCACCTTCAAATCATCACCAAACTCACAAGGCTTGTCTTCATCGATGGTTCCAATTAGTTCACAGCTTCTGTTCCTCTGCATCTTCTTCACAAGGTCACTCTTAGAACCAATCTCAGTATTGGAACCAACCCTTTTCATTAAATTGGATTCAGAGTTAGCCCTGATTAGATCTTGGAAGTCATCGGCATCGCTGGAAGGAAAAGTCCTTAGAGGTAATGAGAAGTAGGCAGTAGGTAAGCCCAAGACATCGCCCTGACCTGACCACTTGGCGCAGCCGTTCATGCATTGGACATAGAGGTTCTTGGCCTTTCCAAGGAACCTTAAGGGTGCCCTGATGCAGCGCCTTAGCTTGCTTTGATTGCTTGTTTTGTTGCTCATGTCTCACTTACAGGGAATTGAAAAACAGAGGATGAGAAACAGAGGACTCTATTTTGTGATGAATGTAAGGAATGGAGATTAGAGAAGTTGAGTGTGAAGGAAGGATTTGATCGTTTTTGAGATAAGAATAAGCTGAGATTATGATGGTTCTTAAGTGATGTGTTTCTTAAGAGAGAGAGAGAGAGAGAGAGAGAGAGAGAGAGAGAGAAGGGTGAGAGATTACTGGGGGTTGCTTTGCTGAATGGATTGTCTGTGGGCGTTGGATCTCTTTTGTAGAGAGAGAGAGAGAGAGAGAGAGAGAGTCAAACCAATGGCGCCGGTTCCTTCCGAGGTGTGCGTGGAAAGTGGAAAGAGAGCACATAGATTAGCGGTTTATGCGTCAATGGAAGCTTATCAATAAACGGATTTGAGATAAAGATCATTTGGAATCAACGGTATTTATAATGGGAAATTTTTTATTTTTTCTTTTTATAGATTATTTATTTATTTATTTTGAATATATGAATTAAAAATAATATATTTTTTTTCAAGACAATAATTGAAGTGATGTGCAGATTCACGGGAAATGCTTTCTATTGTATAATTTTTTTTTTAATAACTAATATAATAATTGTTTTTTTTTGGAAATTAATATAATAATTGTAAGTGTATCCAGATGTTGAAATATAAGTATAAACAATAGACTACAATATTTAAGGAAAAAAAAATCCCAAGTGGAAGGAAGGGCGTCTTATATGGTCCACTTAGGTGTGTTACCATAAAAGAGGAAATGGTAATTACAATGTGGACAAGGATAAAATGTGGATAAGTCTTAGGGTGTTAAATCTGTTTGATTCAGGAGGTAATATGTACAAATCCAAATCAACTCAATACTTCTTCATAACCTCAAATAGAAATGGAACACTTCACCCAAAAAAAAATGATCCAAATTTTTTGTTGTTGTTGTTGTTGTTGTTGATTTTTTTTTTTTTTTAAATTTTTTTATTTATTATTCTACTCGGTTCATATATAATCTCTACAATTCAAATAACTTATTCAGTTTTATTTGATTTATTTTTTTATTTTAATTTATACGAGATTTGGGAATATCTCATATGGTCTTGAAGAAGTAAAGCACAAAAAGTAGAAATGAGCATAAGTATAGAACTGAATAAAAAAAAAGAACAAGAACAAGAAGAAGACAATAGTTGATGATGGAGGCCAAAAAGATGAAGCGAAAATGGAACGGCCCGTTTGGTGTCGTTTCTGTTCCAGAAACATTGTTTCGTGTCAAAAACGAAAATTTAAGTTTCTGTGTCAAAACGTAGTTTTTAAACGAAAAAATGATGTTTCAAAATTTCAGATTTTTATTGGGAATTTTTTTTTTTTTTTTTNTTTTTTTAAATGCCAAATAGAATTGCCCAAATAAAGGAAAAGATCATAAAGACTATAGAAAAGGTGTCAAGAGGGTATATACATCAAAGGGTGAATGATTGATTTCAATCCTAAGAATTGAGATGTGACCTATTTATATCATTTTCTAGATATCCAATGGTTTCATGATGAAAATAGCTATAGCTAAACCATTTATTATTCATGGGAAAATGTTTTCTATACGGGAGTGTGACTCTTGTGCCCAAACACATGGACTAAATGATTAATCCACCCCAATAAAAGGAAAATGACACTTTTATACATACTCCCACTAACTCTCATTCATACAAAACCTACACTCACCCATAGGAAATTATCCCCTAAACGCATATGTATGCCCATCCTCACATACACGAGTCGGGTTAGTGTCAACTCCTATAACATGTTGAGATTGCTGCCTCTGATTCTTCCTGTTATTCTTGTTTTGTTTAGCCACCATGGCTCTTTCGTCACATTTTATCCTAATTGCATATTGTTTTCCACAAATTGTCAACTTTCAAGTCAGACTTGTACTCTTATTTCCGTGCAATTTTTTTTTTTTTTCTTTTGTATTCAAGAGTCAAATAGTATGGCTGCTGTACACAAATTTAAAATCCAACAATAGGGCGTCACATGATACGTCAATGTTTCCATCATCTTCCTAACTTTAGCTATATGGTATCAGCCTTTACGATCCTCGGTCCAGACGTTTTCAATCTTGATATATGAGTACAGTTCAAAGGTAAAAACATATAAAGAAAATGTATTTTTATTAAAAAAAAAAAAGAATAAAAAAAGAAAAAGAAAATACATAAATTGCTTGCGTGGTAAATTCCTTCCCAAGCTATCGGACAGAAAAGAAATAAATACCGGGGGTCTTGGGACTCTTGCACCAAAAAAATAAAAATTAAAAATTAAAAAAACAAATAAATAAATAATAAAGAGGGTCTTTAAGTTTTGGCATTTGGGCCACTTGTTCTGGTCAGCTATTGTGTTTCACGGTTTACAAAATTCAATGATGGATTTTTTACTAGAAAATAAAAATAAAAATCATAAGACTAAGGCTGGGCTTTGTAATTATTATTTTAAGTTGGGTTTTGGCCCATTTCGATCGAACATTGTCTCAAACTAAGACTGGGCTTCCTACCAAAAATAAATAAATAACTAAGACTGGGCTTTGTAATAAATTCAGTATTTGACCCACCCAAACCCAGCCTGGCCCAGGCCAAGCCAAACCAAGCCAACCCAGCCCAGGAAAAAATACTCTTTATGCAGATCTTTTTTTTTTTTGGACAGATCACATCCCTGTCTGAGATTGAATATGAGTTTTAAAACGACATTATTTATTTATTTATTTATTTTTCCTGAAAAATATGATTGGGATTTTGATGCAAATGAATGACAAGTATATTGCAGCTAAGAGAGTAGTACAATTACAATGGTCCAGAGTTTCGGTTATTTAGCAAAACATAAGTGTTATAAGTTTCAAATTATTTTCTACCATATTTTTCAAAAATTGTAAGAATTATGTGATCTCACCTGAATGGGGTGGATGGGCATTTGATTAATTCAAAATTGCTTGATCAATGAATGTGATCCTAACTGGTTGTGAGGCCACATTGTTTTTCACTTTTTTTGTCTCATTGAATTAGTGTCTTTTTGATGAATATTTATTGTTGCCAAAAAAGAAAAAGGATGAGACTATGATTTTGTTTCTAAGTGAGGGAGAAATGAAGTATTCCATTTTTTTTTTTTTTTTTTTTTTGTGAAAATGAACTCTTAAATTATCTCCTAATGAAAGCTATTGTTTTGTTATGTAAGCCTTTTCTTTTGTTATTTAAGTTTAACTAATTATTTATTTTTTAGAAAAATTAATTACTATTATATTCTTCATTGAAAAAAATAATTGACTATTAATGATAATATTTAGATAATTGTTAGCTGCCAAAGTGGCCAATTTGTTGGTTTTGAGGATTTCAAAGAGGTCTAAAGCGTCCTTCATTGGCACAGTTCCAGTGGTATCTAAAAGTTGCGTTTGAATAGACTGATGATGAGCCACCCAATTTAAAGGAGCTCATTTGTCTTCAGCTTAAATCGGAATATGGTGATGCCAAGTTAGATTCACCACTATGTTGGTCCGAAAGGGAAGTGGGTGCCCACTGTGGTCCAAGGGGTAGGGAGTAGGAGTGAACAATAGTACATTGCATCACCGGTGTATTTATAAGGGGAGTTGATCCACTGATCAATCCCTGAGCATGCTCTTAAGTGAGCAGTGCCAAACCGCTGAGCTATCAGGTGTGCATTGGAACCCTACTTCACTCTCTTCTTGGTTGTCTTCTTTTCCAATTCTCTCTTCTCTTAAGGTATATTGTAGGTATATTCAAAGATCTTGTCAAAGATTGCCTTCCTATGATGAATTAGGGGGATTCAAGGCAATAAATAAAATTGGTCTCTACCCTAACAATAACATGGCAAATACAAAAGGTCCCTTCAGTTTTGCCATCAGGGTTGTGTAGAGTAGTTCAACTTCCATTCATAAGCTTGGCTTGTTGGTTTTCATCTTCATGGCTTCAAGTACCCATTGCATTTAAGTTTATAATATATATATATATATATATATATTTCTTAATCTAGAATTGATCTTGGGATTTAGGATCTAATAGGAGTGGCCGAGGATTAAGAAATTGAGACAAGTACAATAAACTAAATATACGCGTACCTATAGCCAAGGAGAAGAACATAGACAAGTAATGCTTTGTGTCATAACTAGACAAGTAATGCTCTGTGTCATAACTAGAACTTCACTCTCTTCTTGGTTGTCTTCTTTTCCAATTCTCTCTTCTCTTAAGGTATATTGTAGGTATATTCAAAGATCTTGTCAGAGATTGCCTTCCTATGATGAATTAGGGGGATTCAAGGCAATAAATAAAATTGGTCTCTACCCTAACAATAACATGGCAAATACAGAGGTCCCATCACTTTTGCTATCAGGGTTGTGTAGAGTAGTTCAACTTCCATTCATAAGCTTGGCTTGTTGGTTTTCATCTTCATGGCTTCAAGTACCCATTGCATTTAAGTTTATAATATATATATTTTTTTCTTAATCTAGAATTGATCTTGGGATTTAGGATCTAATAGGAGTGGCCGAGGATTAAGAAATTGAGACAAGTACAATAAACTAAATATACGCGTACCTATAGCCAAGGAGAAGAACACAGACAAGTAATGCTTTGTGTCATAACTAGAACTTCACTCTCTTGTTGGTTGTCTTCTTTTCCAATTCTCTCTTCTCTTAAGGTATATTGTAGGTATATTCAAAGATCTTGTCAGAGATTGCCGTCCTATGATGAATTAGGGGGATTCAAGGCAAGAAATAAAATTGGTCTCTACCCTAACAATAACATGGAAAATACAGAGGTCCCATCACTTTTGCTATCAGGGTTGTGTAGAGTAGTTCAACTTCCATTCATAAGCTTGGCTTGTTGGTTTTCATCTTCATGGCTTCAAGTACCCATTGCATTTAAGTTTATAATATATATATATTTTTTTCTTAATCTAGAATTGATCTTGGGATTTAGGATCTAACAGGAGTGGCCGAGGATTAAGAAATTGAGACAAGTACAATAAATTAAATATACGCGTACCTATAGCCAAGGAGAAGAACACAGACAAGTAATGCTCTGTGTCATAACTAGAACTTCACTCTCTTCTTGGTTGTCTTCTTTTCCAATTCTCTCTTCTCTTAAGGTATATTGTAGGTATATTCAAAGATCTTGTCAGAGATTGCCTTCCTATGATGAATTAGGGGGATTCAAGGCAATAAATAAAATTGGTCTCTACCCTAACAATAACATGGCAAATACAGAGGTCCCATCACTTTTGCTATCAGGGTTGTGTAGAGTAGTTCAACTTCCATTCATAAGCTTGGCTTGTTGGTTTTCATCTTCATGGCTTCAAGTACCCATTGCATTTAAGTTTATAATATATATATATTTTTTTCTTAATCTAGAATTGATCTTGGGATTTAGGATCTAACAGGAGTGGCCGAGGATTAAGAAATTGAGACAAGTACAATAAACTAAATATACGCGTACCTATAGCCAAGGAGAAGAACACAGACAAATAATGCTTTGTGTCATAACTAGAACTTCTACTCTATGTAGCCCTGATTGCAGGAGTTATGGGACCTCTAAATTGTAGTATTACTATCAAGGTAGAGACTAGTCTTATTTGTAGCTTTATACCCCGTAACCCATCATAGAAAGACAACCTTTGACAAGATCTTTGAATATACCTATGATATTCCTTAAACCTAAATTGAAGATTTACCTTACATAAGGATTTCTTATTGAACCCAAGAATAAAATCTTGCACGGATAAAAAGATTGGCAATAGGAGCAATTAGGAAACTTCTAATAGTAAATTCATTACACTGATAAGTCATATAAATTTTGAAATCCATTACGGAGTTAGTTTAAAATGTGTTTACAATGTTGAAAAATTAACTTAATTGGGCCATAAAATATACGTACTTCCCATATTTCAATGGTTAACCATTTTCACAAAGAAGAAAATGCCCAAAAAAAATAGTGAAACCCTCTTTTTAAATACCCGACGACCAACCACAGAAACTAAGATTTTGTGAAGTTGAAATGAGAGTTCACTTTCATCAAAGTTAAACCCAGATAACCTCTCTCTCTCTCTCTCTCTCTCTCTCTCTCTCTCTCTCTCTCTCTCTCTCTATATATATATATATATATATATATACCTGTATAGCACAACTCTATCAATTCAATCAAACTAGAGAGCCTGAGACTTAATAGTTTTCTTTTAATTCAACACCTTTTGTTGGGTTGAAACTGGGGGTAGACCATAGATGGAATCGAATCATAACTGAAACAAAATGAGATGAAATCTAGTTGGAACAATCTATATTCATTTCCGTGGTCGAGCATAAATTGACTAATCTTTACCTTTTCATAGGAAAATGAGACGGAAGCTTTGATGGCCTTCTGTGTGTGTGTGAGAGAGAGAGAGTAAAATGAGGGGCAACAAAACACCTGTCTATACCCTCTTCCTCCGCTGTTCTCTTTCCCATTCACTTCCATCATTCGAGACTACATAAGGGTAAAGTTGGGATTTAAAAATAGGAAGAACCTCCAACAAACACTATTGAATCCTGTGGTACCTCAAAAATCATGTTTATGAAATGTTAGGTACCTTAAAAGATACAATTTCAAACGTTAGGAACACAACATATAATTTCTCAAAACCTTAGGTGTCATGTACCTCTTTTTTTTCAATCCCTCCCCACCCCCCCAAAAAAAAAAAGATCTTCTCCCACCATTGGCACCACACTTTTTTTTTATGTACTTTTCAACATCACTTTTATCACATTTTCCCCTTTATTTTATGCACACCTTCTACCTCTTTTGCATGGACGTGCAAACCGTAAAAAGAAAAATAGATCCACACAGCCTTCAGAAAAAAAGCCCTAACATGTTGTTATATGTTATTCCACTCTCCTTGTGCACCGGCTGCTTTTCAAATCTCCACACACTACCAACAATGATCCATCAAACCTAGCTAACTTTAATACCATGTTATAAATGCTTATACCAAACGCTTGAGCTAAGGGCCACAACAATGCATATTAGCACACAACACCACCGCGCACATGCAAGCCCACATACACACATACATAAAGCTTGGCATGTGAGAAGCAATGGATTGCATTGTGAGGTGGAGAGTGGTAATGTGCTTTTCTGACTTAGTGAAAAATTCTATGATTCTCTTGGGTAGATGTCGACATTCATGAGTTAAACAATGAAGCTACTCTTTACCATCTGTACACAAGCTGCCCTTTCTATTCTTCCACCAACTATTCTCTCTCTCTTCTGTTAATGGTCAGCAAAATGGAATTAAAAATAAAATATTATAGAGTTAACGTCCAGGTATACACGGATGGCTCAAATACAAGCTCACCGGTCACTTCAACCCCCACATTTAGGCTTTACCATATACAGAGAAGCAAACAAAAAGCAATAGGAAAGTCAAAATCCCCAACACTTAGTTTCTCCCAATTTAAGTCTGAGATTATGAAACACACTAAGATACATATGCTTTGCTACTAAGGCTGCCTTTGATGTTCTCAAAAAAAAAAAACCATAGCCACCTAACATTTCATACCACGTTTGGTCTTATGACCCCTCCCTCGAGAAGCTTTCCTTACCTTTTGAGATCGCCGGATCTACTTGAAGCGGCTCTTGAATACTCCTTATCTTCTATGGCAATTCTTAAGAACCTGGACCGAACGACTTATCCTTCATAGAATCTCGCTCGTGGTCCTTATGCAACCTCGTGCCTACCACACCATTAGTATAATGAGATGAAATGTGATTGGAAAGAGCAAGAGTTGCATCATAAACCAACTCTTTCGTCCCCTCCTTAAAACAAGGGATTTGCAAGGCTGGATTGTCATTAACCAATTAATTCTCCTTTTAACCCCATCAAATCGTCCTTACACATCTCACCTTCCTTAGACAGTGGGGTTGAAAAAATAGTGGGCTCCACTTGCATCAAGGACTCTGTGTGATAGGAAGATATATTACGATTCAGTTGCACATGCCACATGATACACTTCATGGGAATCCTTATCACGTCCAATATCCACCTCAACCAACTCGTTAGGGATAAGAGAAAATGGTTCACTTGATGTCTCTTCATTCACCAAAACTTCAGCCTCTTCCTCCATAATGGACATAAGAGAAGATTTGTTTAGTTTATAAACATCCACCATCACTACATTTGAGATAATTCCTCCCCTCAAATTCTGCCCATCATTCATTTCAATCAACCCCAACGAATCATAATTTTTCCTCCAAATTTTCCAATAAAGAAAATGAATTGTTATTAGGATTACTTGAAATCCTTTCCTTATCAGTTGAATGAATTTTTACCCATTACGTGATGACCAACATCTGGCTCCGCACTGCTTTGTTGTTCACCTTCTCTAGTGCTTGTCGCCGGTTGGAGTTGAGAAATATTATTTTCGGACACATCATTAGACTCTGCATTTCCATCGCTACTGGCCAGAATTTTCTCACTATCACTAGCTTTCCTCCTCCCTTGCTTGCGGATTATCTTCACACCATTGCCCTCACAACTACCTGAAGCATGACCAAACACCTTATAATGAACAGATTGTTGTGGCCTCTTGTCACAGATAATCTTCTGAGTAAAAGAGTTAACCTCATCATCATATATTGCAATTGCATTGGGAAGCTCATTTCCAACATAAACTTCAATATACAGTTGTGCAAAAGATAACCTCTCCTTTGCCATAGTTCTCTTATCAGACATTATCGGAGTTCCAATGACACTCCAAATAATGCTTAAGGCATCCGCAGACCAATAATGACAAGGCAAAATGGGAATTGAGACCCATACCGGAATTGAATATAAGTAAATTTCACTCAAAGAAGAAGATGGACACTCCCAACCTCTCTCTCTCTCTCTCTTGCACACACACACACAATTGGAAACATAAGCACCCTTCCTCAATGGACACATTTAAGGATCGTATTGTGGGCTAATGGCCTTATTCTTTTTTTCTTGATAGATAGAGAGAAAGAACTGAATAAAAAAATTTAGTTCGATTTTGAGTAAAAGAAATGGAAATTAATGTAAAAAGGTAAAGTGACACTTTGTAATACTGATTGTGCAACTAGCTTCAAATCTTACCATAAATGATAATTTCAAATTTCAAATTTCAAATATACTTCTTACCTTTTTTTCCGCTAAAGATCAGAAATTTTTATTGAAGAAAAAAGGAAAAAAGAAATACAGCTCAGAAAAACAATTTATAGACCCCCACCTTCGACATGGCTATCAGCACGGGAAAGTAAATTGAACAAATATATAATCATCAGATAAACCGAAACCTAGGTCTCGATTCAGCATTATGAGCAATCTTTGACTGTATTTGAGATGAGAAAGAGATGTTAACCTCTGAAGACCTAGTTTTTGCTTCCTCATTTGCAAGAAAGTCTGCTACACAATTAGCTTCTCGAAAATAGTGCGTGATTTTTCAGCTAACAGAATTCAAATAATCTTTCACTGACATCCAATCCTGAAAAATAAACCAAGGAATAGATTTGGATTGAAGCGCTACCACCACTGCTGCTGAATCCAATTCAATCCAAAGAGCTTCCACCTGTAATTCTTTGGCTTTAAAAATTCCTTCCATTAGAGCAGTGAACTCAGTGTAGTAATTTGAGTGGACTCCTAAGAACTTCTTAAAAGAACCCACCACCAAGCCCTTATGATTACCAAAAACACCCTCTGCTCCAGAATTTCCTGGGTTACCCGAAGAACAACCATCCACATTTAATTTTGTCCAACTGAAACCAGGTCTACAGCAAAAAACTTCTAATTTAGACAAAGGCTTCCCTGGAAGAGCTGATAATCCCAACTGGCGGCAGCATATCAAGTCATTGGCACTCTTAATCACACCAACTAAAGACCCACAAGCATCCTGCATCTCTCTTCTAATCTTCTCATAAATTATTAGGCTGGTTTTTGACACCACTTCATAACGCCTTGCATTCCGCTCTCACCAAATGTTATCAGCCACAATAATAAATCCCGCTTACCATGGATCACACACTGGAATCACCTTACGCTTTCTAATCCACCATTGAGACAGCTGGATAATATCATCAATATTTGGCCAAGATATGCTGAAACAGTCCATAAATAATTTCCATAAGGCCAGAGAGAAACTATAATTAGTGAAAATATGATTACAGGTCTCAGCATTAGAACCACATAGGGAGTACTTTGATACAAGAGGCACACCCTTTCCACAAACAATATCATATGTTGGAAGTTTCCTGTGCAAGAGGCTCCAACCAAAAGTGGATTGCCTTGGCTGTAAGTTTTTGTTCCAGACCAAAGAGAACCAGGGGACTTTGGGATTCCTTCTCCTAATCTCGTTCCACGCAGAAGATGAGGAAAAAATCCCAGAAGATGTCTCACTCCACAAACACCTATCCTTCAATTCAAATTGAGGCAGTCTTATCAAACGGACAGCAAAGAAAACATATTTTAGTGCCTCAGAGGTAACATTAGGAAAAGCCCATCTACCGTTTTGAATAACAGAAGACACCTTCATGGAAGAGCTTATCAAAGGATTTAGCAAATTACCACATAAGTCCATGATGGATTTTTCACCAACCCAAGTATCTCTCCAAAGATTAATACTATTACCATTCCCCACAATCCATCTTTCCTTGCTAGAGACAAAGGACCACATTTTACAAATATCTAACCATACCGAAGATGATTTATATGATTTTTTGGGAATACCATTGGTGAGAAATCTAGCCTTAAAGAATCTATTCATGGCTGAATTCCCATGTTTAATGTTCCAAACCTACTTATAGAGAAGAGATTTGTTAATGTCACATAGTCTACGAATGCCCAGCCCTCCTTTTTTGGTTTACACACTAGGTCCCACTTCACTGTCATAGATTTCACTGTATCAAAGTCTCTTGACCAAATGAAATTCCTCATCCATTTTTCCATCTGATTAATCAAAGAAGAATGCCACCAGTACACAAAAAAATTATGGACAGCCATACCTGAAATAACTGAGCGAACTAATTGCACTCTACCAGCCATAGAGAGCAATTTTCCTTTCTATCCGGATAGCATCTCTCTGATCTTGTTCATGACCGGCAATAAGAACTGATTTTTAACTCTTCCTTTAAATATTTGAGCCCTCAGTTATTTGGTTGGGAAATTACATGGGCTTATTCCCATAATATCAGAGATATTATGTTTTCTTAAAGAAGTAACTCTACCCATGAAAAGCTTACTTTTGTCAAGATTCACATGTTGTCCAGAAAATTCCTGATACTTATGCAATAATAAATCATGGAGGTTTCTAACATAGTTTACAAAAGCATTCATAAATATAAATATATTATCAGCAAAAAGCAAGTGAATCGGAACCGGCTCACCTCTTGGACTTTGCAGAGCTTTGATTTTTTTCTCCTGTTGCAAGTTCTTCAAGCCTCTACAGAAAACTTCCTCAGCCAATAAGAATAATAGAGAAGAAATAGGATCCCCTTGACGAAGCCTTCGTTCCACACCAAAGTATCCCATAGGGCCTCCATTCAGAAGAATGGAAATTTTGAAAGACAAAAGAATTTGGGAAATCCAGTTCGTTCACTTTTCTGTGAACCCAAATCTTTTCAGAACATGCAAAATAAAATTCCAAGATATTGTATCAAATGCCTTCTAAATGTCTATCTTAGCACCCATTCCACCCATTCCACTTCTTACCTTTGTAATATTATCCTTTTTTAAACAATGATGTAGTTTGATTGAAAACTAAATTTTAATAACTATGTTTAACTTTTCCAAATAAAATAAAAGAAATAAATAACTATGTTTAAGAAGTTTCTGATATAAATATTCATTAGAAAAGTTTTATTTTGTTATTTTTGTTTCAATTTCTTTTCCCTTCCCATCTTACTTTACTTCCAACTAAATATAGAGCCTTCAAGTGTTCTTTTTTTTATTTATACGAGGTGCACAACAAAAGCCTGCCATCTTCCCTCCTTGCCTAAAAACAAGGAAATAATAATAATAATAAAAGAAAAAAATTATCCCCTTAGCATAATTTCTAACAAAGTAGAGTTCATCAATTGGAAATGGGAGAGGAAACAAAACTGCATTAAAATGTACTAAAAAAATTATCCCCTTAGCAACACTTTTGCTTCCCAAATAGGCGGTCGATTTATTTGCTTGTCTATATGAAAATGTACTAAAAAGAGACGTATCGGGGAAAATCAGTAAACAAGATTAGATAGTACGTATTTTTCCTTTTTGTTATTTTATACTCCCCTCTCTGCAACTTCCTTCCTGTTTTTTCAATCAAAGGAGGAGAGAAAACAACCCAGAGAACTAATCTGTCTTTTAATATTAGTGGTGGTTGCCTTTGATAATACTTGGGAATTGAGTTGTTGTTTGGTGGTTGACTTAACAACCGACATCGTTTGTCTTTCAAGTTTTATATATACTTTAGCTAGCTTTAATCATGGGGTGTAATGAAAGCTTAATATAGTCTGAACAGTTGAAACTGAAAATATAGAAGATGTTCACATTCAACAACAATAAATTCAGTTTTATCCCAATTTAATGGGTCCACTACATGATTTCATACAAAATAGAATAGAAAAATAAATAAAAAGGGGGTGGGGGTGGGGGTGGGGGGGGGGGG
>NC_056563.1:8082767-8112194 GCF_013358625.1 Macadamia integrifolia | reverse complement strand
AGGATGAAGCTCATATATGTGGTTATAATTTTTATTACTTCAAATATATCCATCCATATGGTGCTCATTGCAATAGTTTTTAAAGTATATATATATATATATATATATTCAATTTAAAAATTAAAGAGGATAAGATGCAAGAGTTTTAAAATAAGTAAAAATAAGTTTTCAATGGAATGGATGTGACAGGACAAGCCAAATATATTTACTAGTAAGAAATTCCGTCCACATTGCTGTTATATTATCGTGACTCTAATGCTTAATTACTACTATATAAAGATAAAGATGATGGTAGGTTGCGATCCAATAATGAATAATTGAATTGATTAGACATTCAAGAAAACTGCATAATAAAAATTGGATTAAGTTGTCTTTATTTACCAAAAAAAAAAATTTTTCCTTGACCCATGGATTTGGGGGATGGTATCGGTATCAGTACCAATATATGCTGTTACTGATCCAGATCAGATTGTATCGACAAGTATCGATTGGATTTGCTCTTACTTTTTTTTTATTATTTTACCCCTGAAACGGTACTAGTAACTGATCCAGATTGATCAGGTATCGGGGATCGGTCTGAATTGATACCGATATAATACAACTGATACAATACCGATACTTGAAATCATGCTTGAACCTGAAGGAAAGAGACAACCTCCACTCTGCTTGGTGATGTGATCCAGTGATTTGGATTTGTGTAACTATTAATTCATGTCTCTAGTGTAAAGGCTTGAAATTTTGTGTTCCTATTAGGAATGTTTGAATTGAATATTATCAAAGAAAAAGGTTAAATCCAGATAGGAAAAGAAAATGATAAAATAAAAAATTGGGAAAAAGAACTTTGTCTGGAAGTGCGGTGGCAGCATCTAGATAGAGTTTAGGATGAAAATGACCTCCTCCAAGCCCTCCATGAAAGGCAAAAATCTCATCTTTGTTGATGCTTCTGTATGTGCTCCCATTTTGTAGGGCCACACTCCTAGACAAAAAACTCTTCCCAAAAAATTTGGATATCAAATCATCCAATAATTTCAGTGACAACTGTTCTAGTGAAGGTTCTATCCAAAAGTTTAAGGTGACCCATAATTTTCTAAGTTGTGAACATGAAATCTCCACAATCCACCCTATGGTTCAAAATGGCATCTTAAAACTTCTAAAGCTTGCTTAGCTGAAAACATGAAATTACCCTCCAAATAGATTTAATATGGCATGCAAACACTTATCCCATTATTTACCCAAAAAACAGAAAGAAAGAAAGAAAGAAGCGAACACTTGTCCCATCATTTACCAAAAAAAAAAAAGAAAGATAGAAAGAAGAGATGAAAATGTAAAAGGGGACTAGCGGATTTGAATGCATCAGGATTCCTTTAGGATGGCTAGCACACGAAAATGGGCTCCCTTAATAGGCTTAATTAGAAAAAAATTTCCTCTATGCTACATGCTCATTAGAAGGAGATCACATTTGTGGAAATCCTAAGATCTTTCACTACTAAGATTTTAACATCCAAATACAATAATTCAGGAGTTTTTTGTCGCTAGATGTTGTGGTGGACTGAACTTGAGCATAACTTTATCAAGCTGCCTATGTATTCTGAATAGGCCAGGAATTAGGTCAAATGCAGTTCAAAGAAAAATTATATGATGGTGAAGAGGTATATACATTGATACCAATATAAGGGAAGGACTAATAACACTAGTCTAAGATAGAGAGAAATCACCATCTGAAGTTTCGCCAAAAATTGGCTGGATTTGATGTTTTTTACCTGGAATTCGCCAACAAATGTCACCAATATTCGCCGGCTAAATCCTATAATTTATCCATCAAATTTAGGACATTTTGCAGGCGAAAAATGAATAGAATTATTTGGCAAAATTTTGGATTTTCGAAAACAAACTTCAATCATAATTTTGGCTAATTCCTATAATTTTTCCAATGAATTTAGGCAATTTTTTTTTACACAAAAGTGTATATTTGGAAAATTTTTGAATTTTCACAAATAAATTTCAACTATAAGTATTCGCAATCGAAAATGACCAAAATTCACCAGCACTCCAATATTTTTTGGTGAATTTGGGTGGATTATGTTTCTCCAAAAACTATAAGTACGCCCTAATTAAAAAAGAAAAAAAAAAGTAGAAGAAGAAAAAAACTTTAATACTTTAGAAAATCTAGAAAAAAACAGAAAAGATAGAAAATTTACCTTATTTAATTATATTAGTTTTCATGACTTCTTAGATGCTTTTATCTGCTTTCCAAACTAACAAATTTGACTAAGACTAAATATATTGTTTTGCCGAATATGACTATTAAGTACGACTAGTAAACTTAGGAACAGGCTAGTAGAAGGAGATCACGACTTAACGGGATTAGGTGTCTTAACACTTTTATAGCTTGTAAGAATATTAGAAGCCCTAGTTATCTATTAGTCATTCTATCTCTCAAAAAGGAATAGACATTTGTGGGCCTTAGACCCTTATCTGGTTGGTGACTTTACAAATCTATTTCCCCCTTTGACCTTAGATTCTTATCTAGGTGGCAATATTAGGAAGAACCTCTCTGCAAGTAATTTGACTCATTATCACTTATGGTATAAGTCAACCTCTAAGATAAAACAACTCTTTTTTTAAGGTTATACTAATAGTGCTGCACTCAAGGGCACCATAAGTTGCAGTAAATTGCACATAAAAAATAAAAATAAAATAAAAAAACCATGATTGGTGAAAACAGAATTTAAAATTCTTTCATAAAACTTGTTAGAGAAATTAATTAAACCTGGACTTTATAAATTGACGAGAAAAAGACACCATCAAACCAGACATGTCTCTTGAGTCTTGACAATTCAACATGTCTTCCAATAATCACATGACTCACACACTCAACAAACCTTTTAAAAATAAAATAATATTTTAAAATTCTGAGGAAACCTTGCTTGGAATCTGGCCACGATTTCCACGAGGTTGTCAGGGTCTCATCAGCAGGTCAATTATGACTGCAGTAATCAGCGGGTTTGATATTTATTATATTATATTATTTTTTCTTCATTTAACCCACACCTCAGTAATTGAAGAGAATCTTTTTCCCAGGAATCAATTGGTTAGATTTTTTTTTCTTTATTTATTATATTATTTTCTTCTGTCTTTATTTGACCCACGCCTTAATAATCAATTCAATCATTTTATTATTTGATCACAAATTATGAATCAGCTTAGACTTTGTATAGAACCTTCACAAGTTGAATAGACCAAGCGAAAATCACAACGGGAAGAGGGAAAACGAGTCTTTGCAGACAACAACGACTTCTGTTCCATGCAAGGTAACTGCACGGTTTGCACGAGATCTTATTGATTTAGTCTAAAGATTTAACTCAGGGGAGATGCAGTTTCCACTAATGTATGTGTGAGGATCCTTGGTTGTGCGACACATCATGTAATGCAGATTAAAGGTTTAGGAGCATTTTAGGTTGTATTTTTCAGACTTTGGACTACTTGTCTAAGGATTGATCTGTGGTACATCGTTATAGAGGAGCTCAATCTACCAACATATCATCATCCACCAAAAGAGTGATGATTATAATTGTAATTTATTATCGAATAAAAAAAATTATGAAGTGTTTAACAAAATGTGTAACACATACTCAACGGCTAAGAACATTTTAAGCTGTGTTTTCAAGCCTTAGGCTGCATGTCTAAGAACTCTCAGCCATTAAATTTGCACTACATTGCTAAAGAGCAGCCTGATCATCAACATATCATCATCCACCAAAAGAGTGATGATTACAATTGCAATTTATCACCAAATAAAAATAATAATTAAGTGTACGACAAAATTGAGGTTTTACATAAATTATCAATTTTTTTTTTTAGAATGCTATCAATCAATGTAAAGAGACTGTCAGCAGTCCATGCAAGGTACTTGGCCACTGATTCTTCATGCCGAGATGGTTGAGTTCATACACCCACCAAGGAGGAGTTTCAAGTCTCCAACAATTCCCAATTAGATTATATCTTTAATATCATTTCCAATGGAGCCCATCACATGCAGGTATTTAATTAAAAATCAGATTGAAATCTGTCTTGACCTATTGGAGTCTTGGTTCTTAATTTAAACAATAATCTCATGGAATCACCTAAACTAATGATCTAATAAAAAAAGAGGAAACTTCACCTTCTATGGTCTAGCTCAGTTCTTTAAATAGGGCACATACTTTTCTCAAGAACATTAACAAAGGCTAGCTACCACAATTCATAATTGCATGGTTTCTGCATTTGCGTCCCAAAACTTGATTCTGATGGCACTTCACCTTCTAATTCTCATCCTCCTCTGTAGCAGCTCATTTAGGCTGCTAGAATCAGTCACCACCAGTATCAGAATTGTAAGAGGGAATGAGACAGATCGACTTGCTTTGATGGAGTTTAAGAAACAAGTTGATGATCCAGAAGGAGTATTAAGTTCTTGGAATGATTCCAACCATTTTTGCAACTGGGTAGGGATCACATGTGGCCACCATCATCAACAACGGGTTATCAGCTTGAATTTACAAGGAAAAGGCTTGGGAGGAAATATATCTCCTTTTATAGGGAATCTCACTTTTCTTCATTTCTTTAGCATTGCCAACAACAGCTTCTATGGAAAAATCCCCAAAGAGATAGGTAAGTTGATTCGACTCCAATCCATTGTTTTTCTAAACAATACTCTCCAAGGTGAAGTTCCTACCAGTTTGGCCAATTGCACTGATCTAAGACAAATCGCGTTCGGCTATAACAACCTCATCGGGAGGATTCCGGTTGAACTTACATCTTTGTCAAAGCTGGAGATAATTTCTATCTATAATAATGGCTTAACAGGAGAAATACCGGCTTCTTATAAGAACATTTCCTCCCTCAAAGTACTCTCTTTGGGTGGGAATAAACTGAGTGGGAGAATTCCAGAATCCTTGGGCCAGTTAACAAATTTATATTTTCTAGCTCTTCATGAAAACAAGCTATCTGGTATGTTTCCTCCCTCAGTCTATAATCTCTCATCTCTTCAAGTTATTTCTGTTTCACAAAACTATCTCCATGGGAGCCTTCCACAAGACATAGGCCTCACTCTTCCAAATCTCCTAGGATTATCAATTGCAGCAAACCATTTCTCAGGGAGAATTCCAAATTCCATTTCCAACATTTCAACACTCAAGTTCATTGCTCTTGTTGAAAATAGTTTTACTGGACCAGTCCCTAACAACTTGGGAAATCTTCAAAACCTTCAAGTATTCAGTATTGGTGAAAATCAATTTGGAACAGGGGAAGTTAATGATTTAGATTTTGTAATTTATTTAGTCAATTGTACACATCTAAAGACTTTGGTGCTTGAAAATAATGGTTTTAAGGGTCCTCTTCCCAACTTTAGTGCCAATCTCTCAACACAGCTCTCAATGCTTTATTTAGGATGGAATCAAATATCTGGAACCATTCCTGCTGGGATTGAGAATCTTGTCAACTTAACCTCATTGGGCATGAGCCAGAACTTTCTCCAAGGTAATATTCCACCTAGTATAGGGAAACTTTCAAAGCTTCAAATATTAACTTTGGATGGGAATAAACTTTCGGGTCAGATACCTTCATCTATAGGCAATCTCACTCTTTTGTATGAACTCCATCTAGAAGCCAACAACTTGAATGCAAGCATTCCTTCCAACATTGGAAATTGTCAGTAATTACAATACCTAACACTTGATAACAATAACCTCCAAGGCTCGATTCCTAGACAACTCTTTCTTCTTTCCTCCTTATCAGTTACTCTCAACTTATCTTATAATTCTCTGATTGGTTACCTACCAATTGAAATTGGAAACTTGAAGAGTCTTTCTACATTAGATATCTCCCATAACAAACTCTTTGGAGAAATCCCCTCTTCCATTGGTGACTGTAATAGTTTGGAACATCTTTATATGGGGGGTAATTTGTTTGAAGGAACCATTCCTCTATCTTTGACTCTTTTGAAGGGAATTCAAGATTTAGATCTCTCACACAATAACTTATCGGGGCAAATCCCAAAAGATCTACAAAATCTTTTAGCATTGCGGAATTTGAATTTATCCTTCAATAATCTTGAGGGAGAGGTACCAACAAAAGGAGTCTTTGGAAATGCAAGTGAGATTTTACTGAATGGAAATGATAAACTTTGTGGGGGAATTGCAGAGTTATATCTGTCCATATGCACAAACTATGGATCTACGAAACGAGAAAAGCACAATGCTTTGAGATTAATTTTGGCAATAATCGGTGTCGTTCTTGGTTTTCTTTTGATATCTTCCTTTATTGCTCTTTTTTGGATAAGAAGATCAAAAAGTAAACCTTTATCCACACCATTAAATGTAGAACAATGGTCAAGGATTTCTTATAAAGAGCTCTTCCAAGCAACTGGAGGATTTTCTTCAGCTAATATCATAGGTTCCGGTGCTTTTGGCTCTGTATACAAAGGGACTATTGACCAAGATGAAACAATTGTCGCAATCAAAGTACTCAACCTCCAAAATCCAAGAGCTTACAAGAGCTTTATTGCTGAATGCAAAGCATTAAGAAGTATTCGACATCGAAATCTTGTCAAGATTTTAACTTCTTGTTCAAGTCTTGATTCAAAAGGCAAAGATTTCAAAGCCCTCATTTATGAGTTCATGTCCCATGGGAGTCTAGATGATTGGTTGCATCTTCCAATGGAAGCACATGATGGTTTGAGGAACTTAAGCCTTCTTCAAAGATTAAACATCGCAATTGATGTGGCTTCTGCATTGGATTACCTTCATTACCACTGTTATGTACCAATTGTCCACTGTGACTTGAAGCCAAGCAATGTTCTACTTGACAATGATATGACTGCACATGTTAGTGATTTTGGTTTGGCGAGACTACTTTCAGAGCCTGATGACAATGCATCCCAGACTCAAACTAGTACCATTGGGATTAAGGGATCTATTGGCTATACTGCTCCAGGTAACAAATAAACTATACAATTTTTTTTTTTTTTTTAAAGTTAGCAATAATTAAATTTTGATTCTATGCTTATAAACTTCCTTTACTAAGTCAGTACTGTATATTCTAATAAGAAACCATTGTAGGCTATTAGATATGACCCAAATGAATGGGTCCAGATCTAACGATCCTATTTATTAGGGTTAATATTTCAATCAACTATTATTGGATATTCAGATTCTATTTTGAATAGTCGATTATTGAGTATATTAACACATTTTTCTATTTTAATTTGATTAGATCATGGATTTACCCATATTCATTTCAATTAGGAATTGGTTATCCTACAAACAAGTAGGACCATGGTATTTAATCAGACTTAATTAGATTGGATTCTTTTTAACATAATCAAAAGAATGAAGCTTCATTAAACAAAGGAATTACTAAGTAATTTTCTACTTCTGAATAATGTGTTCACAATTTTCATATTTCAGACTGTAATTTCTTGTATTAAATGGGGAAAAAAAATGTAAATCCTTTATTGTTACACTAACGATGAGAATTTTCTGAATTTCAGAATATGGTGTGGGTGGAAAGGCAACTACACAAGGGGACACGTTCAGCTATGGGATCCTTTTATTGGAGATATTTACCAGAAAAAAGCCAACAGATCATATGTTTATTGAAGACTTAAATCTCCATAACTTTGCAAAGGCAGCTTTACCTGCACATGTGATGCATATTATAGATCCAACACTCCTACCCAATGAAGAACGGAGTGAAGAAATTGAAAAGGATGGTATCAATAGAATTGAAGGTCCTAGTAAAAAGATAGATCAATTGCAAGATTCCATAACGTCAATAATTGAAATTGCAGTCCAGTGCTCCATGGAATCACCAAGAGAACGTATGCACATGAATGATGTTGTGAGGGAACTACATTTAATCAAGAAAAAATTGTTTGAAGCAAGAATCTATCAACTCGGAGCAACTACGACTGATTAGAAGGTGATTTTGAATTTATTATCTTTGTATTATTGTATTGTTTTGGCTGCTTAGAAAAAACTAGGAAAAAAGAAAATTCTAGACCATGCAATAGATGTAGGTGATCTTGAGTTATTCACATATGACAGCTAAGTTGGCAACTACAAGAATTTAAGACTCAATTTCAACCTTATCTGGACTCATGCTATATCAAGGTTGTATTAGTTCCTAGACAAATATCTATGTTCCGTACTTCTTTTTTTTTTTCTTTGGATAGGGGAGGGGGGGGGTTGGTTGCTTAGGATTAAACATGTAAAAATTCAAAATGGTGGCTTGACCTTGAAATTAGGTTGGATACTCCTCACATAGGGACACTCCCTCTGGATTCAAAGGATAAAAAGGATCACATTATTCAATTTCAGTCAAGGTAAATTCCTTTCTAATACCCCTTGGCCACTGTAAAGAACATGCTTTGAGTGAAGGAAAGGTCTTATCTCTTATCTAGAGCTCCATATTCCCACCCCCCCTAAGATTCAGATGTTTTAATAGGAATATGGTAGAAATGTTGTTATCCTATATACTAGCAGTCTTTCAAGCATTTGATGGTATTAGCTAACTATGTTCCTGAGTTTTGCAACTCTTCCAAGAAATGCCAATGCATGTTGATTGAATATCTGAATATGAATTGATTAAAATTGTGTATTCATACTCTTTCTTTGATTTCAAAACTGAAACGATTCCTTGTTACTCATGCAAAATCAATTCTATAAGGTAGTCAAAAAGTATTATTAGAAGCATGCATAGTTATGTTGCTATTGGATCTTATTACTTATGGAGAGCTAGGAATAGTGTAGTTTTTGCAAACACAACTTTTCATTCTATATGTACTATAAGCAATATGCCTAATATTCTCATCCTTATTAGCCCCTCAAGAAGGGTCTAATATAAGCTGAGGCTAAGGTTGTGTTTGGTATGCATTCCCATTATGAGAATGTGAATTTCCATTTTGAAATACAGAATGTGTTCTTAACTGAGAATGAGAACATTGTTTGGATAAAATGTTTGTTTAAAATGCATTTTTATATGAGAATACTCAGATATTATCAAACATCTCATGGGTGGAATCTTTTTGGTGAAAATCTCGGACAATATTATATCAATAACTCACAAATAAAAATAAAAAATTTTGATTGTTTCCTTAGATATTATTACTTACATCAAACTTGTAAAGATCGCGAGGAAAATAGGAGATTCTTGGATTTTGGATTCGAGAGATCTTAAGAAGGAGAAAAAGAGAGATTTGAGGCTAGAGAATTGGTTTTTAGAGAGAGAAAGAAAAAGTAGTTTTTGGAGATTTGTAAGAATGAGACGCTATTCCTTGGGAGAGAAGGTGTCTTTCATAAGATTAGTGGTAGAACTATTTTCATCAGGGCAGTGCCAAGAGCTGGAGAATGGAGAATGGAGAATGGAGAATGGTAAAATAGCTCATTCCAAAATGGGCTGCATTCTTGACTGTGTTCTAGAATTTTGAGAATGGAATGCTTACCAAACAATGTTTCTAACAGTCCAGAATGTGTTCTTGGTCCAGAATGCATTTCAAGAATGCATACCAAACATAGCCTAAGTATTCTCAGAATAGATTTTGGCTATATAACACATTCTAAAACCTAATTCTTTATTTTATCACTTCAAAAACATTTTGTACCAAGAATATATTCTTAGAATGCATACCAAACATAGCCTCAACTTCGATGGATCACACGAATTCATTTAAGCTCTTTTGTGGCTTTACAATATGCGAACCCCAATGTGCAGGTTCAAGATCAGCTGTAAGAAAGGAAATTAGGGCTCTTCAATAAGGATTGCAGCAAGCCAAAAGCATGGAAATTAATAAGAAAAGTGGTGGAGTCTGATACGAAAGTGACAATGACCAATTTGTTTGATGGAAGTTGGTTATACAGATTGGACATGCCTCTACTTCAACCACTTCATTTAGATGTTAAAGAGCTTTCTATCATGTTTTCAGTTTCTTTTCGTATATGTATTCTTTTCATATATGTATTTACACAGAATTGCTAAGATTATCAGCTCACTTCTCAACTACCATTTGTCATAGGGATAACTTATCTCAATCTTCTTATGGTCTAGATTTCCTAGCCGAGCTTTTTTAATGTGTTATCCCATAATATGAGTGCTTATATATATATGATCTCCTTCCTAATTTCTCTAGTCATAACAAAATTCATCATCTTCACATGAATATGAAAGGGGAAAAAATAGAGTATGGATTTTCATTATGGGATTTTTCTTCCCTTCAATGTCAATAAAATTTGTGGTTTAAGTTAAGTGTGTTATTGGGATGGTTTCGTTAATTGGGATGGGTGTTAATTTGGTCCACCTTTTTAGAGCCAAGATCAGAAATGTCCTAGTAACCAATTAATTCCAAATAATGGACTAGTGTCCAAATTATCTGTAGTGAGCGGTGAGGTGCAGTGAGTATCCAACGGCTAGGAGAGAGTAAATAGTGAATGAAAAACTTAAACAGCTATATATGATCTCCTAGAACCAGTAGCTAATCGAGGCTAACTTGTTAATCGATCAGCCTAGTTATGATTTTAAAATATAAATCATTCGAATTGATAGGACTAGAACTGACCTATTAATAATCAATTTGAATCGATTCCATTTTTAAATTCAGTTCTGGTCCGGTTCCAATCCTGTCCCAGATTGACACCTCTAGTTTAGTTGGAACTTGTGAATTTTATGTTGGAAAGTCTACAAGCTGAAATATTTACCATACTCAATCGACCAAAGAAAAGTAATAAATCAGATATTTAAAGAACTTCTTTGCTTATCAAGAAGTTGTTCTTAATTCTCGCAACACAATTCACTAGAATTCTCAACAATTATGTTGTGAGGAAGTCCAAGTGATGAAGGCATCAGAATCTAATTCCACTCCATGAACCTATAAATCATCAGATACAAAAAATCTTGGTTAGTGAATTCTCTACCCATTAGGAAGAAAGGAGGCAAGTAAGGAAGAAATAGATGTAAAAATAGAAAGAATTTTTGAAATGAGGGACTAAACCGGAAAAAGAGTGATCCAGTACTAAAGAAGACCCTTACTCTTCCCTTTGAGTTTTTTCGAACTATGCTTCTCCTTTCAAAATTTGGAATATATATTGCTAGGGACCATGAGGACTAGATTCTTCTGGGGTTTGTTGTAAATCACATTGGCCATGGGGCATTACTTTCTGTCAAGGCACTTAAATTGTGTAGAGAATTCAAGTAGTGGAAGCTACGGATGGTGCCACCAAGGTGTGATCAACAGCTCTGTTCTATTGGTTTGTACCTTTGGTGGTAGAGAGGTGTTTGCATGGTTGGTTCCAACCCTTGTCGAGTCTCTGTAGACACTGAGAGGGGGTGAATCAATGTATCCTTTAACAAGTCAATAGACAACTCTCAACATTAAATATGATTGTCAACACTCTTCTAGCTCTCTTCGCTTAAGATGATTGTTTGGTGTGGGGGGCCTCGAAAGATGGGAGGTTTTTCGATCAAGTTGGCGTACAATATTTAGTGCAACCAACTTCAAGCAAGGGAAGATGCTCTTCTGGGCTTATCTAGCATTAGTGCTTGGAGGAGTACCTCTTCAGGGGATAAAAGAAGATATGGAGGTGGCGTACTCTACCCAAAATTAAAATTTCTTATGGCGGGCTTGTATTGATGGTATGGCAACTCCAATGGGTCTCTATAGCGGAATGTGCATGTTGAACCTATTTGCCAACTCTATTGGGATAAGGAATAGACATCAGTGCATATTCTTCTTAATTGTCCTTTTGCAAAGGCGGTTTGGGTAGCTCTTTATACCATAAGGTTCTTTCAAATGGGGAAGTTAAAATTCAATCTTAGATCCAATGATAGAACTTCTTCAACTGATTGGGGAAAATCAAAGTAAAGAATGCCAAGGCTTGTGTGGTTTGTTGCTTGGTATCTCAGGTATGTGATAAGGGAAGTGTTATTTCTGATGACCTAGTTCCACCATCTAAGGTTCACAGAGATTGGATACCTCCCCCCCACCCCCTCCAAAAAAAAATATATTTTTTTTGATAAGATGAACTCAGATGTGGCTTGGAGGAAGGATGGACAACAAGGAGGTATTGGGTTTATAATCAAAGATCACCAGAGTCATGCCCATGTGGCTATATCGGAGCTGTTACGGTTTCATTCTGTTTTATTAGGAGAGGCATTGGTTATGCGTACTAGGATGTTAGGAGTGATCTCTGAATCTTTCGACCACCTAGTGGTGGAAACTGACTGTAAGAAACTCTTTTCTTACATCACAATGAGTAATGGTGTAGTAATGAATAATAGTAGTACAGCTATGCTACTTCTGATTCAACCAGTGATTGAGAATATTTTTCCATATTTCTTTTTATTTTTGGATTGTCATTTCCAATTTGTTCCTAGTGAGTGCAATTCTATGGCAGATTCCTTAAAAGGCTTCAATCGGATTTTTTAGTAATTGTCGCATGGTTGTAGTGATGGTATTTCCAACTAATCATGAGAATGTAGCAAACATTACATAGCGAAAGTACTCATTTGTTAAATATTCAAACTGAAAAGGAATCGCATGAAGATGTTATGCAGATTCTTTTACAAGCTCTTCACAAACTAGTGGGTTCCACACTCTCTCTTCTCAATAATATATGTTGAAATTATATATTAGCATTAACTTAAATGAGTGTACAATGGTGCTCTTATATAGAGATTACAGTTATTGAGTTATAGACAAACTCTATGATCACATGTGGGAGACTCAAACTCTAATAGTAATAGGGTAGGACTCTGTTAACATATGTGAGTGGTGGACAGAAATTATATTATCACATGTGAGAGTCCTATTCCAACTCTGCTGTCTCATGAGGTAGTCTTGGACTGCAAGTAGTCTCTAGAGTTTGTACTCACTGAAAATGCCTACAATGTAGGAGAGATTGTTGAGTGTGAGTATGACTCTTGAGGTTGAGTTCGAGTGGGACGCTAACTGTCCTGATACACCCCCTCAAGGTGAGGATTTGAATGGTCGAATCCGTAGCTTGTCCCATAGAAAGGAGAACCGTGTAGAGTTGAGAGCTTTGGTAAGGATATCGGCTATCTGGTCATGTGTTGAAATGAACTGCACTTGAAGTTCCTTGGAGGCGACTTTATCACGAACGAAGTGGAAGTCAATTTCAACATGCTTAGTATGAGCATGAAAGACTAGATTGACCGAAAGGTAAGTGGCCCCAATGTTGTCACACCAAAGAATGGGTGCAATGGGAACAGGGATCCCTAATTCCTCAAAGAGAAAGTGAAGCCAAGTGAGTTCGGCGTAGGCATCAACCACTACTTTGTAGTCAGACTCGGTGGAGGAGCGTGCAACTATCTTCTGCTTCTTAGATGCCCAGGAGATCATATTAGGACCCATATAGATGGCATAACCTCCTGTGGATTTACGATCCGCACTGTCACCAGCCCAGTCAACATCGGAGAATGCTTGTAATTGGAGGGAACTAAATTTGGAGATGAACAACCCATGATCCTTGGTACCTTGGAGATAGCGTAGAATCCGTCTAACTAGTGTCAAATGGTCTTCGGAGGGGGCATGCATGAACTGGCATGCACGGTTCACTGAATAAGCCACATCAAGCCTAGTGAGGGTGATGTATTGGAGAGCACTGACAATAGAGCGATACCTGGTGGGGTCCGAAAGAAGGACACCCCCTGTGAAAGATGCTGCAAAGGTGGTGGCCATGGGAGTAGTGACGGGCTTACAGTCAGTCATGCCAACCCTCTGGAGGAGATCACTGATGTACCGGTGCTGAGAGAGGAGGACACCATTAGACCAATATAGGGCTTCAATACCAGGAAAAAAGCTGAGACGACCAAGATCGACCAAGATCCTTGATAGAGAATTCTGAAGCAAGATGATGAAGGAGAGTCTGAACATGAGTTGGTTGGTTCCCTGTAACCAAGATGTCATCAACATAGACAAGGACATATATGACAACATAGCCTTGCATGTAGATAAACAGTGATGTGTCTGTTTGGGATGACCGAAAATCAGAGCGAGTGAGGAACTCAGTTAACCTATGAAACCAAGCCCTAGGAGCCTGTTTAAGCCCATAGAGGGACTTGTGGAGGCGGCAGACATGATTAGGGCGCAGGGCATCTTCAAAACCCTGGGTTGAGCCATGTAGACTTTCTCAAATAGAATACCATGCAAGAATGCATTCTGAACATCAAGCTGACGAATAGCCCAGCCGTTAGATATGGCCAAGGAGAGGACCGTTCGTATGGTAGTAGGTTTGATGACAGTGCTAAAGGTCTCATGATAGTCAAGACTAGGTTGTTGATGAAATCCTTTAGCAACTAAACGGGCTTTATATCGCTCAAGGGAGCCATATGCCTTCCGTTTGATGCGGTACACCCACTTGCAGCCAACCAGATTCATAGTTTCCTTGTAAAGCATAAAAGACCAAGTACCCTTACGTAATAAAACATTAAATTCATCAGACATAGCAGAACGCCAATGAGGAACCTTGTGGGCTTGGGAGAAGCATGTAGGTTCAGCCGGGTCAGGTGAGCTGGTGGTGGAGAGGGTCAAGGGGTCAGCATAGAGACCATGTAGGGTTCTGGTGCGACGAGGTGGGGTGGTAGAGGAGTCAGGGTTAGGGCCGGTTAGGGTTAGGTGAGGTGAGAAAGGAGGGGACATGGGAGATGGTGGTTCGGGGAGGGGCGGTTCTCGGGTGGCAGGGAGAGGGATGGGTGGGTTTGGGAGGGTAGGTGGAGGGCTAGGGTGAGGTTGAGGGGTAGGTATGTTAGGTGCAATGCCCCACGGGGGAGGGGTAGTAGGAGGGGGTTGGGTTGAGGAGGATGGTGGTGCAGTGTGAAATGGGAAAGTAGATTCGTCAAATCTGACATGGCGAGATGTGTAGATACGACGGGTGATGAGATCCAGAAAACACATAAGGCAGAACGGGGTTCAACCTTGTGATGATTGTAAGGACGAAGCCATGGATAACAAAGGCATCCAAAGATTTTTAGAAAAGAGTAGTCCGGAGAATTGCTTGTAACTAACTGATGGGGGGATTTGTTACCTGTGACAGAGGAGGGCATGCGATTGATGAGAAAGACCGTGGTTTCAAAGGCATAATCCCAGTAAGCCTGGGGAACAGCTGCATGGGATAGTAGGGTAATCCTAGTTTCAGCAATATGTCTGTTACGACGTTTAACTGTTCCATATTGCTTATGAGTATGAGGCAAGATAACCTGTATTAGATGCCCAACTTGGCAAAGTAAGATGGGAGAGTACGGAATTCTCCCCCCAATCAGTTTGAATGGCCTTAATGGAGCGAGAGAACTAACATTCCACCAAGGCCTAAAAAGTACGAAAGCAGAGTAAACATCAGACTTCAACTTTAAAGCAGTAAATCAAATATATTTAGTATGGTCATCAACAAATATAACAAAATAACGATTCTCATTTGAAGAAACTATGGGGTGGGGGCCCCATACATCACTAAAAACCAAATCCAAATGAGAGGAACTACGAGTACTAGTTTCGCATAGTGACAATCTACTAGCTTTGCCCATTTGACAAACAGAACATAAAGAAGGAGACTTCACGAGCTAATGACCAAGTAACATAAGACGAAGGACACGTTCATGAGGGTGCCCTAAATGATGATGTCAGCGACTGAAAGATGAGGCAGAGGCCAGATTGGCATAAGGTGACACTGGAACAGAATAGAGACCATGCTTATTGTGTTCAGTGAAGAGGGTTTGATTGGTCTTTAGATCCTTTACAGAGAAAAAAGAAGAGTGAAACTCAAAGTAAACATTATTGTCATGAAAAAATTGCTGAACAGATAACAAAGAATAAGTGAGAGTAGGAACATGTAAAACAATAGAAAGAAAAAAGGAACGAGAAGGAGAAGAGATGGAAGCAGTGCCTATGTGAGATATAGGAAGGCCCTTACCATTACCAACCACAAGTTGGTTATTACCTGTGTATGGATCACAGGTGGAGAATTGGGTTAAGTCAGGGGTGGAATGGTGGGTGGCTCCAGTATCAGGGATCCAAGAGGCGGTGAAGGATTGTGGAGGTGTGGGGTGATGGGGGTGGAGGTGCGATGGTAGGGGATTGAGGGGTAGGGAAGGGTGTAGTATGGTAGGCGTTGGGTTGAGGTGGTGGCCGATTGTAGGGATGGGGAGGGGTAGGTAGAATGGCGGCTCTGGTAGGTCCCTGTGGGTGGTAGTAGCAAGTGTCTGTCTGATGATTAGTGCGTCCACAAATTGTGCATGGATTGTGAGCGAATGCATTAGAGCGACCAAATCCACTAGCACGGCCACGACCACGACCACGACCTCGGGAGGAGCTTGTACCACGACCACCAGTGGAATGAGGGCCACGACCTTGGTGAGTGACATGGGCTGATGCATCGATGGCAGGATCAACAATGGGAAGGTATGAGTGGAGAAGGTTCTCGTGACTCATAAGGAGACCATGCATGTCGGTGTAGGAGATGGTCTCCTTTTGTGCCATCATAATGGAGGCAAGGGCTTGATATTCAATGCGTAGGGCACGGAAGATGTGGATGTTAAAGTCTTCTGATGGAAGGGGCTTCCCTGCAACTGCTAGCTCATCGGAGAGATGCTTGGCTCAATGGAGAAACTGAGTAGTGGTCTCATCTGGTTTATGAACCAGATTTTAAAGGGAGACGTTGAGAGACAGAATCTTGGTTGTAGACGGAGAACTAAATGCAGCATGGAGTGCATCCCAGATCTCTTTGCTAGTGGTCCGTCCAACTACTAATGAAAAGGCCTCTTCAGAGAGAGAGGCGATGAGAAGGCTCATAATAAAAGCATCTTGTTCACGCCATGCCTTGGATTTTATAGGGTCTTGAGGGCAACAATTGTCACCGGTGACATAGTTGAAGAGGCATTGGCCAGTGAGATAGGGTACGACCTGTGTGCACCAATAAACATAGTTCTTAGATGTGAGCTTTAGAGATATCATATGATGAGCACCAGATAAGGATGTGAGAGGTGGGGATGGTTCAGCCATGATAGAAGAGGGAGGAGGTGGTTCGGTCATTAGGGATTGGGTTTTGTATGTGCGGGTTTTTTTTTTTTTTTTGTGAATGGAAGGGAGAAAAGGGATGTGGTTTGGGGTTTGTTGCTGTTTTTTTTTTTTTTTTCTTTCTTTTTTTGCAAAGAAGTTGTAAAGAAGAGAGGGCGTAGGCTATTGGAGGAAAAAACGTGGGGAGGAGGAGGGTGCTCGGTGGAGCTTTATGCGGCTCGTGATATTATGTTGAAATTGTATATTGGAATTTATTTTAATGAGTGTACAATGGTACTCTTATATAGAGATTACAGTTATTGAGTTATAGACAAACTCTATGATCACATGTGGGAGACTCAAACTCTAATAGTAATAGGGTAGGACTCTGTTAACATAGGTGAGTAATGGACAGAAAATCTATTATCACATGTGAGAGTCTTATTCCAACTCTGCTATCTCATGAGGTAGTCTTGGACTGCAAGTAGTCTCTAGAGTTTGTACTCACTGAAAATGCCTACAATGTAGGAGAGGTTGTTGAGTGTGAGTATGACTCTAGAGGTTGAGTTCGAGTGGGACACTAACTGTCTTGATAATATATAAACTCTTCCCTATTTGAATATTCTCATATATGATGACCTCTCCACATGGGTTAGAGCCATCCATGTCCTCTGACTCGTGTTCAAAGGGGGAAAGGATGAGACTGGATCAGGTTCAATCAAAAATGAGATTTTTGTACGTCCTTCCGTGGATTTAAAATTCATTAAATGCTGAGAAAAAAATGAATTTTAAATCCACGAATTAGGGACATAAGAGATTGTTCTCGTAAGTGGACCTGATCCTGATTCGGGAGAGGATCCCACTAATATGATCTAAACTCTATTCAATTCATATATTTTTCAAACAAGGGAAAAGAGGCATCACCAAGTGAATACTCAATGGCAGCAGCACAGCTCCTGCTCCTTAGATAAAGAAACACCCCATTACTCTCCTTTAGATCATCTCCTAACTCACAAAGCTCTTCTTCATCAATAGTCCCAAACTTCTCGCTTTGGCTTTTCATCGCCGCTTGCTTCTGTCTCTGCAGCCGGAGATTCTGGCTTATTATTAGAACTCTTAGGCAAACTCTTCGATGAATGCTGCTGCTGCTCTAGCCGAAGTATCTGTTTTCCTCTCTCCCTCCTTGTCATAACTTCACTATCATAACTAGCTCGAGCTAAGGTAGTCTTGGAATTGATCCGAACTAGCTCTTGGGAATCATTGCTATCATTGGAACTTGAAGACAATGAAGAGCTATTGCTGATGGTTCTGGGTAAGTAAGAAGCCAAGTAGCAATGAGGTGAGGCTATGTCTTCGACGTTGCCGATGTATTCGGCGTCGTCATTCATGGTGTGGGTGTAGAAGCTCTTAGCTGATGATAGGAGTTTAATGGGTGCCTTCATGTACCTCTTCAGTCTGTTCTTGTTGCCGCTTAGTTCTTTGGTGCTCATGTTTGTAGACTTGAAGAGTTTAGCAAGTCTACTACACAAACACAATAGACAAAGTAAAGAGAGGGCAAAGGGGGAAGCATTGTGTAGCTAGGGAGGTTGGCATTGCAAAGATGGGTTCCCTACTGCCCTATATGGAGCATTATGAGTGTGTGTGTGTGTGTGTGTGTGCGTGTGTGTGTGTGTGTGTGTGTGTGTGTGAGAGAGAGAGAGAGAGAGAGAGAGATACAATAGGGGACTTGACCCGGAGCGGTGAATCTTCATGTACGTGAACATCCCTGATCTGTGGATATGGCATTTATTAAATGAAGAGAGAGAAAATAGATGCCATATCTACGGACCAGGAACGTTCACATACATTCACGCACGTAAAGATCCATCGGACTGTACCATTAGAGGGTTAGTGGACACATGATTAATGCTTACCAAATACCAAAAGGAAGACCAAGTTAAAAAAAAAAAAAAAAAAAAAAAAAAAAAAAAAAAAAAGGGAAAAAGGCATTTCTTGTGCCGTCGTTGTTGTAACTATGCAATAAATTGTGGCAACAATGCAATAATGGGCTACTAGAGAGTTAGTGGGCGCATGATTAATGCTAATCATATACCAAAAATGAAAAACAATGGTTGAGTGGAGAAAAAAAAAAAAAGCTACTTGATTGCGTGGCCCCTATGTCCAGACGTGGATACATGCAATATTACCACGTATCCCCTTGCAAAACCCAAAATCCCCTTCATAGTAATCCCTGTGTATGTTCTCATTGACCCCAACACTGGTGCATGCTAGAACCATATGATGAGGTAGCAATCTCTTGATCAAAGGATAAATAATCAATTCTTTATTTTTGGTACTTGATAAAGCTGGATATTATTTATGGAATAGTTTCTTACATAAGCTTGTGGCATACACTCTCATTGATTGCTAAAAACATAGGAGCTAGATCTATCAAACAAAATCTACTCTAACACCTTTTATGTTTTTCTCTCGATCTCCTTCCACAAAAAGCGCAAATATGTCATTTCATAACATGAAGGAGAGAGATAGACATAGAGAATTGTTAGCATATGCTATCCATCCAGACAATAAATATTATCCCTTAAAATAAAATCATCAAACCCATAATAAGTTTTGACTCATACGAGTCACCCAATTCAGTAAAAAAAAAAAAAAGTATTAAAAACGTGATCAATTAGTCAAGTAGACTTGCTCATCATAAGAAAAGCACAATTCGGTTTATTCATTTTATATTCACATCTCAACATTTAATCTTGCTCTTGCTTTGCTTTGGCCACTTGGATTGTGGATAGAATTAATTGATTGACGAGTTTTTTTTTTTTTTTTTTTTTTTTTTTTTTTGGACTAACGATGGGTATCCAGGTCAAGGACCTATTTGTTTCATTCTAAAATATTTTATGCAATTGATATACTGTGCATGCCCATGTATAATAAAGAATTAATATGTCAACATATTGGTGGGTATATATATATATAGAATTAATATGTCAACATATTGGTGGGTATATATATATATATATATAGTATTAGTTTCCGCATGATTAATAACCTACCAATTCATGGATCATACTTACCAAAACTAATTGAAGAAAGTGATCCATTGACCTTTTCTATATGACCAAACTGTTCAAAACTATTGTAGTTATGATACATGGGCCTGAGTTTATAAAGCAAAGGCAAACTAAGGCCCATTTAAAAGAAAGTCCAATAAGAAAGTACCTGCATTTCAGCCCATTTAATTGAATTAAAAAAAAAAATCAAAAGGTATTTACATTTTAATAAAGGCAGTTGTTTAAGCATTTAAAATCCACTCATTCCTTAATATATGTATGTATTCCTGCTTTTGCTTGCTGCTGAAGCCAGAAGGACACGGGGGAACCATCAAGGATGAAGATAAACTGTTGCACTTTTATCCAGTGTGTACTATAAGATGCATTCAAAGTTCCAATTGTAAACTTGGAACAAGAGAAAGGGATTAAAAAAAGAGAAAGAATGCTCTTCTTCTTTTAGGAAATCCTAAGCTGGAAATGGCAGCAATGTGAAAGAAAGATCCCTCTGCATTCTTTCTTTTATAAATGCAACTGCATGGACATCCGAAATGCCCGGAATAACAGTCGTTAGAGAGATTCTCCCCTTCTAATAATTTTGATAAGTTGATTTCAATCTTGAATGATACTGATCAACAAGGTATTACATTGCATAAATATTTACATGGAAAGTGTATGAGAACTAATGGAAGCACATGAAGAAGCATCATTTCTTATTTCATTGGGTTTGCCCCCTTCCCCCATGTGTCTGGACTCAAGGACCACACTCCCCCACAGAAACCATTTTCCCTCGTATCTGTCTTTAAATCTTTGTTGTCCTTGTTCCTCCTCTATATTAATAAGGGTATTAAGCTGTTGGGAATTTATTGCTACACTGCCTTCTTGCATTCTTTCATTTTAGTAATTCAACTTAATTACCCTCCTCTCCTTCCTACACCCTCTTTCTAACAATAAACTCTGATTTCCATGACTAGAAACAATAACCATAGAGTTGCCAGACAATCGAGAGGGTGGGCAGGGCAAAGGAAGCAGATGGGGGTGAGAACGGGTGGTTGGATGAGAGAGAGAGAGAGAGAGAGAGAGAGAGAGAGAGAGAGAAGGGTTGGGGCTGTGCTAACACCGTAGTCAATTTGATTATTAAGTAACTAATAAGAAGACAAGTTAAAAGACGAAAAAGCAATCAACCCTAACTTTTCCTACCCATTTTTGACTTTTAAATAAAATATTAGGAAAAAAGTAGTACTAATCATGCATATACAGACAGTTTTCTGGACTGAGAAAAAGATTCTCTCAATCCCACGGTTGGGGTGTCTATATGTTATGGTGTGTATCCGAGTCCTTCCGGCCAGGGGATGGCTCCATGAACTCTCCACCCTCTGGAAAGGGGCCAGATCCTCTAGACAAGAATGGCAAGTTTGACCACACGGGAAGGGTGATTGCATGGTTCTGACAATCAGATATATATATATATATATATATATGGAATGGTCTGAATTGGTCTCGTGTAAAAATCTCAAAGTAAGAAAAGAAAAAATCAATTATTTTATTCCATTGTGATGGCATGCATTACCCTCTAATGTATGTCAGATCAGTGAGTGAACATCCGACAGCTGAGAACCCCTTGAAATATGTGCCCGGGTGCACCCAGCTTTGGATACTGACTCGCTGCACCGGATCCAGACTCCCAATGTATTGTCCACACATCCTTTTGATTGTTCTTAATTCATAAATACTTTATTTTTTTTGCCACTTGGCAGACTAAGTTTCAGACCCCATTCAGCTTTATCACATAGCAGTACATAAAAGGCATCCCAAGAATTTAGATTAATGAATGATAAATGTCAACAATGGATTTGATTGCATCAAAGGTTGAAATTAAATTGTTTCAAGCTTATCCATTGTGAACTATAAAATGCATTCAAGGTTCCATTGTAAACTTGGAATAAGAGAAAGGGATTAAAAATTGCAAAAGAGACCCTTACATATTTTAGTAAGTCCTAAGCTTGACATGGAAGCAATATGAACGAAAGATCTCTCTGCCTTTTTTTCATGTATAAATACTACTGCATGCACATCCAAAATGCACATATTAACAGAATCTTCAAGAGGTCCTCATCACCTGTTAGTAGCTTCCACTGCATTGGAAGATAATATGGAGATCACACCTCCACATTATTTTGATGACTTGATGTCAATCCTGAAAGATAGTAGTCAAGGTATTTTACATTGTTGTGGGTGATATCTACCTTAATTAGATCTTTGTTGTCCTCGTTCTTCCTCCTCACTCTTTCATTTTAGTACATAAAACTTAATTACCCTTCTTTCCTTCCCATACCCTCTTTCTAACAAGAAACTCTTGATTTCCATGACTAGGAATAACAACCATAGAAGTTGGCGAAGAAAGACCCCGGATACAGGAGGTTCCAACACTTCTTCGCGAGGTTACAAAAAACAGAGATTGCTATGATCCAAGGCTGGTCTCCTTTGGTCCTTACCACCATTGCAACCAAAAGCTTCAGCTAGGACAGGTCCTCAAAACTAGAGTTGTGCGGCAATTCTTCATTTCCCTCAGAGAGGCTCAATCAGGTAAAAGTGTCGTCAAAGATTTCTTTGAGGAGGAACTCGATCAGGTAGCCCATGAGGCACGAGACTGTTATGCCACTGGATCAACAGATAAGATCAATGACCAAGATTTCAAACGCTTGGTGTTCTTTGACGGTTGTTTCATTGTGTATTTCATTTATTGCATTGTGAAAGACAAACAGGTTGATCTGAGGATGAAGAATGACCATATCGCTTTCGTGACAATGGACTTGTTCTTGCTCGAGAATCAACTGCCTTATATGGTTCTAAAAGCATTAGTGACCAACTTCCTGCCCCAAGATGGTACATATATCTTTGATAAGTTCATGGAACTACAAACTGAAGCAATAGGCAGCACATCCACAAGCAAGCCTAGGTATCAGAAGGTTCGTCATTTTTTTAATACCCCCACACCCGCAGCCACCTTACCCTCTTCTTCCCTGCAAGCTCAAAAGGAACCACATCATCTCCTTGACCTTCTCCGAACGAGATACCTTACCACATCTCAACCCAGCAGGTCTCAAATAGATGTACCTCACAACAATGGTGACAATTGGCAATCGTTCCGTTCAGTCCAAGAGCTTAAAGCCACAGGGATCAAATGCAGTTGCACAAGAACTTGCTGCATAAGGGATGTTGAATTCCAATCACACTTAATTAATGGAGACCTATCACTTCCAGCATTAGTTATTGATGACTCCACCAAGACCAAGTGGTTAAACTTGATAGCCTATGAAGCATGCCCTGATTTCTCAAATGATTTTGACTTCACCTCCTTTGTCTGTTTCATGGATTCGCTCATCGATCATGCAGAAGATGTGGGAGAGCTGCGATCAGAGGGTATACTCCTCAATAGCCTTGGCAGTGACCAGAAAGTGGCTGAGCTTTTCAATGATCTTACTATTGACTTGACACCAAACCCCAGTGCATACAAGGAAGTTAAGCATCGCATTGAAAAGCATTACAAGAACAAGTGGAGTGTTTGGATAGCTGAAGCATGGCGAACTAATTTCAGGACACCATGGACTACAACTGCTTTCTTTGCTGCGCTATTTGTCATCATTCTCACGTTCCTTCAGACCATTCTCACAGGTGTTCAGACCTACTACCAACTACCAAGTAGTCAATCACACCACTGATGACGCTCTAGTTTCATGCTCCCATGGCCTTCTCCAAAATTTACCTTCTCTTCTTCCTACCAAGGATGCAACAAGCACCATGATGAGCTTTACCACGAGCTTGGTTTGGCATGAGATTAATTACTTTTTATTTAGTGTGAAACCCTTCATGTAGGTTTTCTGTACTTGCGTGTTCTCAAATATTAAAGGTTGCAACATTGTACTGTGGGGGTACAGGATTATGTGTACTAGAGTTGTTTTTGCTTTATTTGTTTCCTGGTTAGGTTAGAACTTTGTTTCCTAATCAGGCTAATCTACTTTAATTATTTTCCATTTCTAGTTTTCTTCAACAAGAAGGGAAGGATTCCTTGTCTAAGTTGTAATTGATTCATTAATATAAATATATGATGAGGGGAACTGCCAAGCTCTCGGTTGTTATTCTCTTTGTCAATCCCTTCTCTTCTTCCTCAATCTCTTTCTCTTCTCTCTCTCTCTTCTATTGTCTAAGTTGTAATTGATACATTAATATAAATATACGATGAGGGGAACTGCCAAGCTCTCGGTTGTTATTCTCTTTGTCAGTCCCTTCTCTTCTTCTCCCTCAATCTCTCTCTCTTCTCTCTCTCTCTTCTATTGCAATTACTGGTTACAGGTTCTGGGTTTGTCACACCAACAACTCATATCCCAATATGGCCTGTGTTTGAATTGAAACGTTCTCACCTTTTTTTTGTGGAATGGGGGTGTTAAATACCAGAGATTGAATCATGATCAATGATATTGGGTATGATCTACACATGATGTTCATGATGAACATTGATCAAACACTACGAAAAAATAATTATGGTCGGTCAAACTTAGATTATGGTTCTCAGGTTGCTTTAGATCAGCTGTTCTAAGCTTCATATATACTGAACTTTGAATTGCATCCAGTAATAGATTATTAACTTTTCTATCTACTCAATAATTTTAGAAGCTTTTGAACTCAATGACAGTGAATGAAGTGCATGAACCAAACAACCTGTCCAAACACAATCTAAAATATTCCAAGCCAACAGTGAGCATTATTGTTTGGGTGTGCTTGACCTAGGGAATCTCAAGCCCAGTGTCTGGATAGGCACAGGCTAGTCCTGTCCATCCTCAGGTTGAGCGAAGGCCACCCCTCCAGCACACAACCCCCCCCCCCCCCCGGCAGGGGGATAGAGAAGCAAGCCATCAGTGTTCAGAAACCAAGAAGTGTGCCAGTCTCAGGATAATGGATTCTTAACCTAACAAATGTGTCAAAAGGAGTCTCATTAACAACAAACTCAACCTGATCCCTGCTTAATGTGGTCGGCTACATAGATCTGAGCAATGACAAAAGGAGTCTCATTAGCTGACTTCATTTTTTTATTTATTTTCCAAATACCCAACAACCACGTTAAGCGCAGCCAACAGGAACACTTTCCAGATATATCCATGGGTTAATGATCCCTGAAGGATCTGCTAACTATAGTGAAGAGTGAGGGTAGATTTCAACGGAGGTAATGGATAAAGAAAGCAGGAGAAAGAAGATGCAGAGGACTAGGAACCCACCAATACAGAAAATCCACATAAGACAAGCAACCCTTTCAGGCTAGAACAACTTCATGTTTGGCTTTGGCTGCAAGTTCATCCTAGATTTACACTTCGAAAACCGAGCAAAACCCCACACTAGAAATCCAGTCGGTTGAGACAACCATCTCCTGGAAAGAGGAGCCATTGTGATCTACTCTTCCATTCAGGCTACAATTGAAATTGGTTTTAACTATATGTCAACATATCTTGATATAAGAATCATTCTCTTCCTCTTAGAAGTGCCACAATGATTTTCTCAATCACAGTGCAACAAAATAGGAGAGTTTTAGCTATGACACAGCTCATGGCTAAAGCCCCAGCAGCCAAAAGGGATGCTTATTGTGAGATCCTTGATGAACCCTCATCGCCACTGCTTCTTCCTCCTCCCCCTTTTCTCTATATTCATTCAAGGAGAGGAGACAAAATGTAAAACGGACCGCAAACTATAGGGCGCGTGCTATAGAAAGACATGTGGCTGTGGAATAGGACGGGCACCTATATCGAACCTGCCCGGCCTTCTCACAGATAACCCCCCGCAACCAATGTGGGCTAGTAGAGGCCGGAGGTCCACTTGCTTCTAATGTTCTGCACCTTCTAACATCCATCTTGAAATGAGCTACCTCGTTATGTTATTTGCTTTTCTTCTTCATCTCCTTCGTCTCCTCTTCAATCGGAAGAGAGAGAGAGAGAGAGAGAGTTAATGGCAAATGTAGACAGCCTAGACCAATGCATATGTAGACTACCATATAGTGCACAAATATGAAACATTGCAATGTAATTTACCCAACGCAGCTATCACATGCTGAGAGGTCCCAATCAACCTGGAACTGTCCTGTAGGCCATCCCTAAGTTCTTACAGAGGACAGAGTTTTACCAAGCTTCTATTTTAATTCATCTGCTTTCATCCTCAAAAGCTGCTATGCGTCTATAAACTGCTTGAAAAGTCTGACCTTCATTTCGAGCCACTTTCTGCCCTTCCTCAGTGGCAGAACTCAAAAGCCTCACAACTGGGTCCGCTTTAAGCTCTTCTGTGATTGCTTCAAAGAGAGGGTGACCCTCCAAACAAGCCTTCATCCTATCTCCAAGATCTTCCACATCAGTTATTGTGTATATAATACCTCCCACTTCAAGTGTGTAAGCATACTCATCAAGCAAGTGTGGGCTTATCACCTGACGACAATAATTCTTTTCCTTGAAATGAGGATCTGGGAACAAGAAGAACATTTTCAACAGTTCCCCTTTCTCAAAGAAGTTAGGAATATATTTCATTGAATTGGTCCATGCCACAGAGATATTCTCGTACTGTCCCGGGTTTGCTTCCTTCAAGGCCAAGATCCGTTCTCGGACATATTCTGTCACTTTATCCCTAAGCTCCATCCCAATCATTAGAGTTTCAGGAAAGAGTGTTGCAAGGTTAACGAGTAAGCCTCCAAAGCCACAACCAATGTCTGCAAACTGGATTTTTTTTTGAACGGCCACCAGGAGATGGTGCCTGTTCCGTGCTGGTCACATCACCATTGTCATCACTGATTTCATTCAATGGGAAGAAATGTGGATAACGGAGAGAGTAATCTACTTGCAAAGGTGTGATGGGGACTGGAAAGTGGGAATCACTCAGTGGGTTGCTGTGTGCTCATGCTCGGTAGAAGCGCTTTCGAGGCAAGCGAGTTGAGTTGCTGATCTTTAGGTTTGGCCTATTATTTTGAGACATGATAACTATGATGAAAGTCTTCTGTTCCCAAGCCTGAATAGCTTCAGCTAAAGAATTGTATCCCAAATTTTCACTTGAGGTATCTCACATCAATAATGGAGCCAAAAATCTGATCCTTTATTTCTCCACTGTTCTTGGGAAGCATATATCCCTCTCTGCCTCTGGAAGACCAATATTTGTTAGACCAACACCAATATAACGAAGTATGAACTCTAAAAACTCATAAACTATTTAGAGGCAATATATGGACAAACCACCAAAAAGTCATTACTAGTAACAAGAAGATATTTGGAGAATATTTTCAAGGTATTCAAAATAGTCTCCACAGATATAAAGGACCAGGATTTTGTTCCGATAACAAGAAAGTAGAGTAAAACAATAAAACAAAATTTTGGCCTCAACTTCAATGAGATTCAGAATGCCCCAAAAACCTATCTAGGTTGCAATCATGTATTAGTAGTATTTATATGTAGATGCAACTTACCTTAAGGAGCTTCATCAAGCAATTGTTTTGCTATCATAAAAATATCAGAAACAGTTTAACAACTCAAAATATTGCACTTCCATATTAATAAAAACCTCATAAGTAGATCAACACTTCGATGCTTGATTACTAAGAGTGAATCTGATGATGGAAGCAAATGGGTTCCCTCTCTTCATATTTTATATGCCATTCAGTATTACCTCAAACATAGATATTTAATTAACAAATTCCAGTGCTCTTCAATAGAGCACTACTTCCAGTGTTATGGTCAAGTAATTAAATACTTTCAGTATCAATTTGATAATTACTAGGGTTAAAACTGTACTAAAAATACCTGGAAGAGGAACAACGAAACCAAATTTTAAAATACTAACCCTGTAGCTCAGTTTCCCTGCTCTTCGCCTCTTCTCGTCTCTTTGTTAAATTTACAGGGAATGTAATAAAAGGATAGAAGATAGAGAGAGAGATGCTCCATTGGGTATTGAAGAGTTGCAAGGGAACGGACAATGGCGATGATACCGGTAATAGCACCGTCGACGGTTATTCCTCCTCTCCTGTTGGGTAATTAGTAAACCTCATCCCAAATCCCACCTTCTCTTTCCTTTTTTCTTTTTCATTTTTTTACTCTTTTTAAGGCTGTGTTTGTTGTCGAGAAAAAATAAATAAAAGAAAGAAAGAAAGAAAATCGTTCACTACTTCTTTTTCAAAGAAATTCAAATTAATTTTCATTTCATCTGACATAGGACCATCCATATAGATGGAATTTTTTATATCACAGGGAACGAGATGGTAACACTGTCGACTGTCCAATGTCTAAATGCAAGAAGCATGTAATAGATAATATCTTTTTTTTCCTAGTTATCATATTGAACTTGACGACAATGCATTCCATGAAATCATCCAAAAACTAAAGTAGCCTAAGATTGTGATAAAAATACTTATTATGGGTTAGATTGGGTAGACTTTGATTTTGTATAACACTTTGAGATGCCCCATGAATCGGTTATTGGTCCTTTTTATGGTTTCATTTCACGGTTTAACCCTTGAACGTATCCAAAACTTGGGACCGATCCAATCCAATTTTTAAAACTATGGTCCCCTCTCATATGTTTTCATGCTAAAAAATAATTGCCAAGTGATTAAAAAGTATGTCGTTGGTTTTCTTGAAACTAGCGGCTCAACCAATGGAAGAATTAGGATGAAAGGGGCATAGGAGAGTGACATTTCCAAGAGGAGAGAAAAAAATGTAGATCTAGGTATACCAACAGCATATACCCTAATATTTTCCTAAGAACAATTATGATTGAAAATATGAGAAAATATATTAATACATGAGAAGTGGAAAAAGAAAACTAGTTGGTTGCATGGCCCCTACGCCAAACATAGGAGCAACCAAAATACCACACCACCCATCCAAAATCAAAAACCCTACCAATATTTATGCCCCTGTGTGTGCTTTCATTGTCCTCGGGCTGGTGCAAGGGCCACATGACCAAGCAACAATCTCTTGCCCATAAATAAATTTAGGGGGGGGTAAATGTTGCCAGTTCATGTGACCCCTACATCCAGAGGGACTCAAAATTACCACCCCACCATGTAAAAATAAAAAATCCCATTCACGACCAAGCAACAATATCTTGCCTATAACTGGATTTCGAGAGAGTGGGGGTTGTCTAGCCATGTGACCCCTCTACAAACAAGGGCCCACTAAATAATCGGCTAACCCCATGTGAAATCAGAAATCCCATTCATGTTGATGCCCTAACGTGCTCTCATTAGCCCCCACACTAGTGTTGGGGCCAACAACAATATCTTTGCACGCGCCAGCGTTTTTTGGGGGGGGGGGGGGGGGGGGG
>NC_056563.1:8035089-8082747 GCF_013358625.1 Macadamia integrifolia | reverse complement strand
GGGAGGAAAAAGTATCTTCCATGCTGAACGCAATGTTTCTGCTTGTACAATTTATGATAGTAGGATACACTTACATAGGGCCTTTACCCAATGGTTTGACTGGGCTTATGAAGATTAGCAAGTAATACGATAAGAAACTAATGACCCAAAAAGATGAAGATAAAAGCTTGGTGGATCAAAGCTTTCTCCTTTCTGGTATTGATTTGGGCATAAGAGCCATATTACGTACTAAAAAGGTAAAAGTGCAAATCTGATTACGTATTTCCACCCACTTCTTTCAGGACTAGCAAGAAACATAATTTACCATACAAACTATCTGGGCCCAGCCTGAAGCTCAATTGATCAGTGCCTTCTCATAATTTTCAAGGTCATAGAACACGGCTGGCAAACCAAAAAGGCTGAATACCAAGTACTCTCTCAAGTGAATCATCATCCAAACTACCCAAAAATGCTTCTCCCCAAGCCAATCTCTTTTGTTAAATGACATGAAACTGCCACAAGTACCGCCTAGCAGAAGTACTTGTTTCGAGACGGAAGCACAACACTCATATCCAGCATTCACCTTTTAACTGCTGCGTAACTCATCAGTTACCCTTCTCCGTAATAGGTGTCTGATGATCGAAAAAACAGCAATCAGAGGTATCCCAACCTGCTCAGAGCAACTTGTTTTTATACAAATCTGCCCCATATTCCGGCTGTTCAAATTTGCATTAACCGAAATTTTTGTACTCCGGCCAATGCGGAAATCGGACTGAATAATACCGCCTAATACGATCTCCCTGTCAAAAGAGAGAACTGACAGACTAAGGCTTACTTTGTCATTCCTGACTGGGTAGTCTCCTCCTCTTAAAGTTGCTTCGAAGCTTCCCCCATAAGCCACTTGACCAAGACCTCCCACTCGACCAGCATTCAGTACAAATTTCACTCTGTTGCCAACTGCAACAGTGTCTTCAAGCTTGGCACCAAGATAAAATTTGTTCCTAAAAGATGTCATAGAAAACCCACAACCCGTCATGTTGTGCTTCAAGTTCCTCAACTTCGTGTCTCCACGAATTGTGCAAACCAGCTCTTTACCTGCAGTTTGAATATCTAGACCTGCATCAACAGTATGCCCCTTTGGATCTTTGTATGCCACAGCACCCTCTGTCTGAATACTGAAATCCTGCTTGTCCTTGCTCACCTGCCCCAAAACGGAGGCCTGGACATTCTTTCTTATGCCAACAGCAGTCTCCAAGTTAATACCGTCGAAACCCACATCATGATCCCAACCATTAGGATCCAAAACAGGTCTCACAAGCAACTGCTCACTAGTCACAAGACAACGGTATCTATGCACAGGGGAATCAGAGTCGAAACTTGGAGTGATCGCCATATCTGGCAGCAGCACAGCCTCTGAAGATGTCTCCTGTGGATCAAAATTATCATCATTGACAGAGGATCCATCTTTCGAAAGCATGCTTTCTCTCCGCCTCCGAATTTCAGCTTTCCACTGCTTTTTCAGATAGAGAGTTTCTCGATAATCCAACTCATCCAGATAGTCATCCTTCTGAGTTTTGGTTAATCTCTCAAACTGAGATTTTGTCAGGATTCGGATTGGTGGTAGTTGATCATATTCATCTTCATCCTCCGTGTCTAAAATCTCTTCCATCCCTTCATCCATTCCAACTGTGCTATTCACAGAATGGGCTCGAAGAAGAGATGAGAGTAGGTGGGGGAGAGATGGCAGCCGTGTACTACCTATTAGTCCAATTTCAATGTCATTCTGAAATTTCAATAGGGTATTAGCATCTCCAAGCACTTTGGTACATATGCATAACAGCAAGAACTGAGACCTCCAAACTTGTCCATCTGGTAGAACTTTCTCCCCTAAAATATTTGTTCTACACTGGGGATGGTTCTCCACCAATAGGACAGGGTTATCAAGCCTTGAATCAGACACTGCCTGATGTATATAGTGTTGCACCAAATTTGTACACTGAGCCACAAATGAATCATAGCTAACTGGATACCCATTAGGTCCTTCAGGAAGAGCTGAAGAAGCATGAGTCATCACTAGGATGGTATTGAACCAGATTGCAGGACCAAAAACATCAGTTATAAGCTTCAAGAGGGGGAAATCACTATAGCCCATGTTGATGAGGTCTAGGCGTTCAAAATATAAAACAACGTCTGGTGGGGATTTTCTTATAAACCTCTTCACAGAAAACATGATCTTCCGGTTCCTGCGTACATTGCTTCTAGAGGAAGGGAAGAAACCTGGGGTATCAATGAAGGTTACTTTCATCCCATTGACAATCCCTGAAACTTCTTGGATGCAATCAGTGGCAGGTTGAAATGCATTGGTCATGGCCTTCGCTTGGTCAAAAATGGAATTTATGGTTGCACTCTTGCCAACCCCTGTTTTCCCCAGCACAAGTATCCTAAAATTAAAATCCAAATCAGGTTGGCCAGTTGCCTCTTGTTCTGCTGCTATTGCTCTAGCTGTATCACTCGTACGACTAGCTCTTTTCAAGTCAGACTCTCCTGCCCGAATCAAAGTTGCTACATGTAATCGATACAAGACCTGTCCAACCATGAGATTGTCGGATGATAGTGCAAGCCGTCGGCAAAGGCGCAAGAATTTGATTTGGAGTGCCTCAATATTAGCCAATGGGTCCAACTTTCTACCACCCATGCTATTGTGAGATTGAAAAGAATCCTCAACCTCACCATGTTGCTGCAGAGAAGGAATCTCAGCTACCTCGTTAACACTGGAAGGGTGAGGAGAAGCATCTGTTGACACCGATGGTGCAGATAAACTCGCCGTAGAAGTTGAACCTAAATTATGGGTGGAAATGTGCTCATTAGAAAAAAAAAATGGATAAAAGTGATAATCTGAGAACAAGCTCAACACACAGTGCAACATTCAATTCAAATGCATTTGGAGCCCTTAAATAGTACCCAATAGCTATTAAATCAGGCCAAGAATAGGTAATTCTTTCCTCTGCAATAGTTTGGTTTTTCCACTCCAGTATTCAGTAGCAGTTAAAATGTGAAAGATTACATCAATATGCTTGGTTTTGGATGATTCAATGGAGGTTTAGCCCATCCAACAAGTTCAAAGTTGCCTTGCTATCTTAACCATCCTTACTCGTTTTTTTTCCCCCATATTGTTTTTTAGATCTTTTTACGGAAGAAAGCTCATCAGTAAACAACCCCACCTGATGTAGATAAGTCACTTGGGCTTATTTTATTGCAAATAAGCCTTGGGTTGTGTTATGTATGTGTTGAGCCTTTGATCCCATGGGTTTTCTTTGAAATGGGCCACTTTAATAGGCCTAAAATATGGGTAGAAGGTAGGAAAACGGGATTTTATTCATTAGTTTAATTAGTTACTATTTAATTCAATAAAGGCCCATTAGGCCATTAGTTGGTTGTAAAGTCCTATATGGACTATTAGTTAGTTAATCTTACTCCATGTTGGAGTCATAAAGTCAAGTCCTAGTCCTATTTTGAATTCCTAATTGTAGTAGGAGTGTCTAGTCCTATTGGGAAACTAGCTCCTACTTGTAGTAGGAGTGTCTAATCCTATTGGGAAACTAGCTCTTAATATTAGTATGATTGTAAACTTCCCTTGTATAAATAGAGAGGCATATGTCCCATTATTGGCCAGATTTGAATAAAATAAAGTTTGCATTTATGAAAGAAAGTTTGCAACTAAATGCTTATAGTAGCTGAGATAGCCACTTCCTTTATTCTCTTTCACCCTTCTCAATCCCCCATCTGTTTTATTCTTCTTTTTTATTTTATTTGTTGTAACATTCAAGAGGTATAGTTTAGATTTTGATAAAAGTCTCCAGAAATCAGAACCGATCAGCAATCCTATTGGGAATAGGAGAGAGATCGATCTCCTCTCTTTCTCTCTTCTGTACTCTGTTTAGCCAGGTCTTCAATCAGGGTATTCCAGGCCTCATAAGGGTCCCACGATCCTTACCTAGTCACTGTTGGAAGCATTCAGCTGCTGTTCTTGAAGGCTCTTCTCAGTTTTCTCTCCTAGATCAGAAATCAAGAAAGCTTGTAACTCCACAACCAGCCGTCAGAATCCTCTCAACTTTGGGGGTTTTTGTATCCTCCCTAGGGACTATCTACCCCCAAGAGTGCAACTCAATCGGACTTCTACAGCCCTGGCCGCACCTCTCTCTCCAGCTCTATAGCAGGTCTTTCTCTCTCCTAGCAGGTTAGGTTTTAGGCTGGTTTTGCTCCTATATGGTTATTGTATCCTTGCGGATTTATTTGATGGTATTATTTCTTTGTTTCTTACTCCTATTTGTATTGTTTGGGGTTATATACTACAGAGTTAGTTACTCATAATCTACTCCTGCATTAAGTGGTATCAGAGATACGGTTGAAGAAAGCTCCAAACAATCTATCAGAGCCTAACCGAAGATGGTTCCATCAGTTCGTTACTTCACTGGACAAAGGGATACATTCTACATCCTTGATTGGTTAGATTCTCTGGAGGAATATTTTGACTACTATAACTTGACAGAGACACAAAAGCTTCAAGTTGTTTGCTTCCAGTTGATTGGTCATGCTAGAGATTGGTGGAGAGTCCATGAAAAGCGACTCCGAGTTTGAAGACATGAGCCTAGAACTTGGGAAGAGATGAAGTACCGGTTAGTGACACAATACCTCCATATATATTTTCAAAGAAGGCTCTTCCCTCCACAGAATTCCCATCATAATACATCTACTGCTGCCCAATCTAATGATTAGCCACGTTATTTTCATGGGGAATTCCTTGAATGGATGCGTGAATTGGACATGTACTTTGACAACTACAACTTAACAGAGACACAAAAATGCCAATATGCATGTTCCCAGATGAGTGATTGTGTTCGAATGCAATGGAGAGTCCGTGAAAGGCAACTTCAAGCTCAAGAATGTAAACCTAAAACGTGGGACGAGATGCAATATGAGTTGGCAGGCATGTACCTATCTGAGCATGAACGAAACATGTACTTCCTTCCACTAGATGTCCAAAAACCACCCACACGTGACAATAGCATAAAGGAATCATCGGCCTCTATTGCAAAAGAGCAACAAGAGAAGACACCTCTGACCAGTGAACTAGAGTCAAAAGTTGAGGTTAGTGTTAAAATTTTTCCATCCATTCCTATTGTTGAGGAAGAACTAGTCATTGATGTTCCCATCAACGAGACTCATGTGGCAGAAGTAGAAAGCAACAAGGTTGTCACAATGGACAATGAGGTTGAGACTAGGGAACTTGACACTACAACAACTGTGATGATTGTGAACAGCCAAGAGGAAGATCCTAAAGAGTTCAAGAATGAAGTTATGTTTGAACCATCAATGGAACTGATTAGGAACCACCAAGTAGATGAACCAAAAGAGCTTTATGCTACATTGAAGTTAGAAAAGATCAAAGGTGCATATGTAGATGACCCTATGGATACATCCAAAGATGTTGAAGTTGAGCATGTGGAGTTTGTCATCCTATTAAAGTATCTTGCAGATCGAGCTCCTCACATTCTAGACTACATCTTTATCATCAAAGAGCTACCTGAATTTTTCTACGGCTTGAAGAGGGACGTGCACCATGATATAATCACCCTCACACTCTACAAAATTCGAAGACAAATTTTTTCTAAGAGAGGGCGAGTTGATGTAGATAAGTCACTTGGGCTTATTTTATTGCAAATAAGACTTGGGTTGTGTTATGTATGTGTTGGGCCTTTGATCCCATGGGTTTTCTTTGAAATGAGCCACTTTAATAGGCCTAAAATATGGGTAGAAGGTAGGAAAACGGGATTTTATTCATTAGTTTAATTAGTTGCTATTTAATTCAATAAAGGCCCATTAGGCCATTAGTTGGTTGTAAAGTCCGATATAGACTATTAGTTAGTTAGTCATATTCCATGTTGGAGTCATAAAGTCAAGTCCTAGTCCTATTTTGAATTCCTAGTTGTAATACAAGTGTCTAGTCCTATTGGAAAACTCGTTCCTACTTGTAGTAGGAGTGTCTAGTCCTATTGGGAAACTAGCTCTAAGTATTAGTATGATTGTAAATTTCCCTTCTATAAATAGAGAGGCATATGTCCCATTATTGGACAGATTTGAATAAAATAAAGTTTGCATTTATGAAAGAAAGTTTGCAACTAAATGCTTAGAGCTGCTGAGATAGCTGTGGATGAGAAGCCTAGGCTGAGATAGCCACTTCCTTTATTCTCTTTCACCCTTCTCAATCCCCAATCTATTTTATTCTTCTTTTTTATTTTATTTGTTGTAACATTCAAGAGGTATAGTTCAGATTTTGATAAAAGTCTCCAGAAATCAGAACCAATCAGCAATCCTAGTGGGAATAGGAGAGAGATCGATCTCCTCTCTTTCTCTCTTCTGTACTCTGTTCAGCCAGATCTTCAATCAGGATATTCCAGGCCTCATAAGGGTCCCACGATTCTTACCTAGTCACTGTTGGAAGCATTCAGCTGCTGTTCTTGAAGGTTCTTCTCAATTTTCTCTCCTAGGTTAGAAAATCAAGAAAGCTTGTAACTTCACAACCAGCCGTCAGAATCCTCTCAACTTTGGGGGTTTTTGTACCCTCCCTAGGTACTATCTACGCCCAAGAGTGCAACTCAATCGGACTCCTACAGCTCTGGCCGCACCTCTCTCTCTCCAGTTCTATAACAGGTCTTTCTCTCTCCTATTGGGTTAGGTTTTGGGCTGGTTTTGCTCTTATATGGGTATTGTATCCTTGGGGATTTATTTGATGGTATTATTTCTTTGTTTCTTACTCTTATTTGTATTGTTTGGGGTTATAAACTACGGAGTTAGTTACTTGTAATCTACTCCTGCATTACCACCCCTTTTTTAAGGTAATTCACAGCCATGGCCTCCAGGCTCCAAGAAGATAACCCCCAATGTTGCATTAGTGGTCATTTAACAAACCAGATTTCATATGTCCACAGATAACTGCTTTTTATTTATTTATTTTCTTGGGGCTGCTTGCAAGACCAATTTCAACCCAACACTGTTTGCTTAAGTTTATGTTTTCAAAACGGGGAAAAATAACTCTATCTTACTCAACCATACCATTGCCACCCATGGAGGACACCACCCACATACCATGGCTGGATTCTTTTCATCAATAAACCATGTTGAAATATGTTTCAAAGGAAATGGGTTGTTAGGATTCAAGAAGAGACAGTAATACTTACACATATCCCAGTTGACGCACTTTGATACCCTGTGTGACAGGGATATTAACACAAAGACTAACTAGGAAGAAAACAAGCCTTCACAAATGTGATTTAGGGCCAACAAAAGGAACAACTTCAGGAGAAACATGATACAAAATATCAGAGCTAAGGATTAGAAAGATCATAATAGAAGAAAAGAAGAAAGCTAGGTTATGGAAAGAAAAGAAAGTGGTTTAGTAACAGAATCGGGACAGAGTTTTCATGAAGTGGTCTATAGGTTTTCTTGGTGTGACCTAACAGCCTGCTGGAGACAGAATGAATGATCTGTGAAGGTTATGGTGGAGGGAAGCTAAGTATCGAACGAGTGTTAAGGACTTGAAAACAGAAATAGGAATGATAAATAATTTTGAAAACAAAACAATGATATATTATGAAGAAGAAGAAAGTCCTTCAAAACTAAAATCTACTTATAGACTAGATAAAAAGCTCCTTGAATCCAACAAAAATTTTCACAACAGAAACAATTAATGTAAACTTATATAATAACTGCCATGTTTTGGCACCTTGCCATACAACTAGTGCTACTCTAATTTTCAATTCAAGACTGAAATTAAAAATATAATCCTTGGAGCTCTGAGTATTATTAAATTTCTGACATAAACTGTTTCAAAATCTGTCAAACATGATTAAAATTAAATTAAAAAAAAAAAAAAGGATCAAACTATAGCCCAAATGACAACTAAATGAGAGCTCAAAAACTCAAAACTATAAGATTCTTTATGCCCACAAACAAAATAAATTCCAGTGGAAATAAACTATAGAATAAATTGTTCGAGTACCCCCCCTTCCCCTGCTGGCTGCCCTTCCTTGAGTTGGAACCTTCCCATCCTAGTTGGCCCATGGGCCCTTGATAGGAATTGTCCACCAAAAAAAAAACTATAGAATATATGAAGCAGATTCGATCAGATCTGACAAATCTAATTGGCATGCAAGTAGTGGACCCACTAATGGAATAGAAAACTTCACGAACTGACAGCCATATGTGGACCAGATCTGATTTCAAAATTAAAGGGCAGATTTTCAACAGAACGACTACCAGATTTCAAGGATAATTTCCAAAAATAAAACAGAATTCAATTACACGATTAATGGAGATTGATGTGGCATAATTGAGCGGATAGAAAAGAGCGGTAGATAGTAGTAAAGGTTAGGAAAGAGACATTAATGTGAGAGAGAAAATCAGGGAGAATAATGAAGTTGTGATGGGAACGGCGATAAAATAATCCTTAAAAATAGAATCTAAAACAGAACAAATCAAATAGAAGGGCGAGAAGAAGAAATAATGGGAAAAAGGTGGAAGAATATAATCATCCACGGGAAGGAGAGAGAAAATTATGAGAAAGCCAGTGGGATTTAAATACCACGGGGATCAGAGAGAACCAGCTCATGAAAGAAGGAAAAAAGAGATGGATAAATAAGAAAGAAAGAGAATAGAGAAAAGAAAGCAGAGAGCTAGCATGGGGAGGAGAGCAAAAACTCTTCAGCAATCAATGACAACAACCAAACCAAATCAATTCATTCCATTCAAAACCATAAATCATGGGGAGAGTTGGTAACATTGCTTATTTATAGAAACCCAAAACCAGAAACAGGCTTCACTAAGAAGTCTTAACACTCTTACTCTAAATAAATAACCAAAATTAATAAATCTCTTACTAACCCAGAAAACTTAACAATAAGACTCCTAGGTAGCAAAGAAACTTCCTAGATTTTCACTCTAGACATGGGGCACACAAATAAAATAATAATTTTCATGGACTCTCGAGACCCCCACTATTGAGTTTAAAATTTCATCCTATTGCATCAATAACCCAAAAATAAGAAAGCCAATGTTCAAAACCCAACCATCAGTTGGACAATCTTAACTAGCATCAATAAACCACCTAACTACTGCAACAGCCCCCCAGAATTGAGGTGACCTTCTACTAGAAATGGTTAATTTAGACTGACTATACATGAACCCAACCAGAAAATTGGCATGGGTCGATCAAGTCAAAATAAACAATACAGACCTCACGAATGGGAATTTTTTGTTTTATTGGACACTTCATGAATGGTTTCTGCTTCCTGCCCAAGCTCTGCACTCATCTAATAAAGCTAGAAAACAAAGGCCTAGGTTCAAGGAGAAAGAAAACAATATCTAAATATGCTGCTCTATCACTTGGTCCAATCTAGCATGGGATAACTGAATTTGAGATACAAGGAAAGTGTTCCAAAACCTTGAATATGAACAAGCACTAGTTTTGGCCCTCTTCATCATGTCCATTGACCTATAAACTAGAGGGCTTCAAAACTTGTGTATATGTAAGAGAGTTGAAACCCAACCGCCGCATTAGACAAAAACATCTCTTTTTTTTTTCTGTTAATTTCCCTTCATATTTATTTCCATACTCAAATTTTGTGTCTCTAGGATGAACAAATGACAGATTAACATTATTGTCAACCTACACCATTTCTGTAAGGTACAAGTTCTCTGTTCTCCCAATGTACCTTTCTACAAGTTTTCCTCACATCATAAAAGACAATATGCTTCTTTGTTAATGTAACTATGAACGATTATAAATTTAACCAACACCAAAATATGAAACTTAACACATACTCCAAGATGGGTGTAGTCATCAATTTAAGATTTTGAGGAGGAATATTTATGTAATCTATCAATTTAAAAAACAAATCCCCTGAATAGGAAATCCAAATAAACAATTACAATTAACTAAAACCAATACAACCATGCCAGCCAAAATTTGAAGTTACTAAAACTAAAGGGGGCAAAAGGCCATGCTTAGTATTCTAACAATGCTTCAACAAAAAGGAATAAAGGCATAGGTGAAGTAATCACACCTCGACCATCAAAATCTTCATCCAAATGTTCCTCAACAACTAAGCTTTCATCGCATGAAGGTGGTCTTGACAAAAGCAATGACTTGGATATTAACTGGGATGTCCAATTCTTCATACCCTTCATCCTTTATGCAGGATAAGAAAATGGTCAGCATCCAGAATAGAGCATCTGGAGTAATCTCAATGACCCAAATCTAGTCATATGAGATCATTTTTGTGTGTAAAAAAATGAAGAACAATTAAACAGCAGTTTCCAAGTGTTTAAGCACAGTTTATGTTAAATGAATGGCACAATACAGATAGATTATTGACCTACATATTCAGTAAGTTTGACAACAAGAAGAATCTTCTACACGAATCCAGAGTGGGGTGAGAGAGGAAAAAGAAGATTTTGAAAACCTTAACCTAAGGTCCCACGATTAGGATGTGACATCAAATTTCAAGCAGTTCCATCCATAAACTTTTCTAGATAAGAAAAGAAATATTAAAAAACAGTCAGGAAAGAAAAGAATACAACCCCCTAATGGGGATACATAGGACCAATATCATCCCCTGACTACAAAGGAACAAGAACAAACAGAAAACTACATTACATTGGAAGACAAGTTCCGAAACAAATTCTAGAATGTTTAACTCCCAGTTTTTCTAAATCATCAACAACTCAATCACACCTCAAATTCCAGAGAAACAAGTAGTTCAATCATGATAGGAGAATTTGAGTCTAATGTCCTTGATCACCAGATAACATTTCCCGAATCTCCCTTCACTATCAAATGATCATATCCTCTGTTGACAATGTACTCCAATTCTACCTTTCAAACAAATCAATGCTACTTGACCTGACTCCCTTCAACAACTGCAATACTCCACAATGTAACAGTTCCCCAATTCCAACAGATCCACCCCAAAGAACCAATAAAAATTCTGTTTGCTACTCCTCCTAGAAGAGGCAGCCATAGCAACATCATTTTATCAAACACCTCGAAAAAAAAAAAATCCCAGTCCCAATGCAGTAAGTCTATTGGAATGCCTCAAAAGTCAAGATAGCCATCGTTCACCACCCAATTGACAAACTTAATGGTAATATTGCAAATGGCCACCTGTACTACAGTAGTGATCAAGGAAAAAACCTTGCATTATGCTCCCTCCAAAAGTACCAAAAGTGTGAAGTGTCAATACAATATTAAACTCCTTCACATCATTAGAGATCACTAGTTGTTGGTGTATGAAGTCTTGTATTCCGTCACAGTTTAATCCAGGGAGTACTGGTGCAAGCGCCTCGACAAGTAGGATGGCGGTCCCACTCGAATTTTTTATTTGAGGGCAGTTCTGTACTTTCCGGATTAGGGTTTTTCGCTATATATTTATAGCGAAGGTTTCCTTCTCTATAATGCAAGCAATACTGAGAGGTGTGAGGACGAGCGTTGTAACCCTATTCTCCATTGATAGTGAAGCAGAATCTCATCTCACCGAGGACATAGGCAATCCTGCCGAACCTCGTAAATCTATGCACTACTTATTCTTGTTTTTCCATTATCTTCTGCATCATTTTTTTGTTGCATTTCTACACTAGTGTTATCTAGAAGCTAGAAAATATGGTGCCAAATTTGTTGTTCGAGGAGAAATAAAGAAACATATGGTCCACGAACTCTCCATCTTCACTCATAAGGCATAGGTAATTCAAGATGAGAAATACCAGATGTATCTTCTAGTACCTCTGAAGAACTTATGGAAATCAAAGATCTTGGCCTAGAAGATCTAAAAAAGATAGTGACCATTCTAGAGTTAAGAACTTTCAACAGAAAATTCTCATCCCAATGCTCTGCATCTTCATCCACACAACCATGGGTAATGCTCTCTTAACGTCTTCTTGGAAAATCTTTTTCTCTTCTGAGAAATAGTCGTCCCACCCTTTGCTACCCACCACCCTCTTTAAAGCCTTCTTAGTTCTTGCCTCTTGTTGGCATCGCCAACGACCTCACACCCTTTGATATTATCCTTCAGTCTCTTAAGTTTAATCTGAAACGTATACTATCAAAACCATAGGCCATGTTGCCCCCACCACTCCACCTTATTAACAAACTCAAAAATTCCAGCGACATAATTTCATCCCCAGAAAGTCTAGACGTTTTGAGACTTAGAAAGCCCCATAAAGAAAATTTTATGATCCAAAACAGCATTGGCTGGGGCTTCTTAAAGGACACTTAACAAATGCTCATCCACCATATTAAAATAAGAAACATGTCCAATTGATTGACCATATGCATTAAGTCCTTTAAGACTAAGAGAATTCACTCATTTCAATACAAAAATTTGTCAAAAACTTCCATGCCTGATGATACAGTTGCAGCTGTTAGCCCCTTTCTGCCACCAAAAGCCTTTTTAATCTACCATGTTGTGCCTCACAAGGTCACACACATGGGCTCAGCATGGGGGGATCCCACAACAACATCTGAAGGTTAACCAGGTTGGATCATTCTCAATAGATACAGTTATGCTATAGAAAGTTTTATGAATACAAGAACAAATCTTGACACAAGTGCAGATAGACTATACCCAGCATGTATTTTATTTGCTTTATACGAGGGTAGTGTTCATTGAAGATGAATCCCATGTAGCCACATTTATCATGCAATTGCCAATTTCTAACAAGTTGTCAACTCCCAACCAGGGCTCAGACTTTACAGATGCAGCATATCACCTCAATAATACGATGCCAATTTTATTTCGACACAAGATAACAATCAATAAGAATCTCAAGTCAGTCCAGCTCCAGTAGTTTCTAACCACTGGCAGAAAATACATAGCATGGGAAAACCACCCGCACGAATAACGATTTGTTTGTCATTTTCTTACTCAAAGGTATAAAACGACCCAACCTAGCCCCCATGTATCAACTCGTTCTTCAACTATTCAGCTTCGCATAAAGTCCTTTTATTTTAGGGCAAGTCGATAAAAAGTGTTCAAAACTAACACATAATACAAATACTTAGTACTAACAATTCAGATATTCAAGGCAACATATGCTCAATACCTTGAAGAAATTCATCTGCCAACAATAAAAAAAAAAAACCAAATAAATTAAAGGGTTTACCGCATACCTTGATTGAATTTTGAAAAATGAATCGCCTATCATGGATGAACTTGTAAAAGCTAGTTAGGCCCTAAGTTTATGGACAACTGCATCGCAGGAAAGCTAATAAATATTCCTTCAAAGACGTTGCATCGAAAAACCCACACAAGAACATGAGATGAGAGTATTTCACTGAGAAATGATCAACAATAAGAAGATGAGACGCTTCGGTGTTTCAATCTACATTTGAATCAACGGTCCTTCAATCGAGATTTAGGGTTTCGTGACTTGGGCAGAGAGAGAGTGGATAAGAGCCCTCTCGAGCCTCGACAAAGTATCTACCAAGCACAGGAGAATGGGTCCAGCTACTCTACGGCGTGCTTTCTCGGCGGAGCCTGGCAGAGCCTGCGATGCCAACACCTGGCTGATGCCACGTGTATGGTGAACATTTACCTATGCCGGTTTTGAAAATTGGACCGAATCGACCAAAACGGTTCTCTCCCGCCTTTCTCTGTTCTGGTCATACAGATGGACCAACACAAGGTTCACCTTTTTCTGCACTAGGTTTTGGACTCCAAATCTTACCATAAAGGAAACTTCTCCTGAAGGCCTTTCAATTGAAACCTTTTTTTTTGTTTCAATTTCTTAGTTTCTTTTTTCAAACCAAAGCCCTGATGATAATGGTGTAAACTACTGTTTTCCACCCCAAGAGAATTCGTTGCTAGCCCCAAACCCAATCTAATGGCAACGGCTAAACCCATCATCTTCTGTTCAAGAGGGTTTATAACGCCAAACCCTTAACTTACTTTGGGTAGCCATGAGAGGAAATCCAGTTTTTCGCCAACCCTTCTTTGCTTACAGTTAGAATAGATCGAAATTCTGATATCTTTGAAATTAGCTCTGATGAAGACAGTGTTAGGGGTGGGCACAACAATGATAATCTTGATTGGATCTCCGAAATACTTTCTCCCGGTGGTCATAGGAGAGGATTTGCTTCCTCCAAACAGAATGAGAGAGGACAAAGGGATCGATTTGCAAAAGAGATGGGAAAGGGTTTGCTTTGGTACGACCAGAAGAGAGAACCGTTTTGGTCGATCCAATCCAACTTTCAAAACGGGCATAAGTAAATGTTTACCATACACATGGCATCGGCCATGTGTCAGCATCGCAAGCAGGCTCCGCCAGGCTCTACCAAGAAAACACACCGCAGAGGAATTCGATCCTAGGAGAATGGGGTTTTCATTTTGTCATGCTGGAAATCCGAGAGATTTGATAGGGGAGCTGAGATCAGCTATGATTAGGCAGCCACATGTTAACAAAACTAATGATAAACTCATTTTCGGGTGTGTCTGTTTTCTAGAATTTGTAATTAGACTCTTTTTCCCTCTTAATAGTGAGAAAGGAAAAGGTGTACGCAGTCTTACCCCAAGAATGTCAAAAGGTTGTTTCTACCGCTTGATTACCAGGTCCTAATATTCGTACATTTACCCTTAGACGAAGTGCATTCCATCCCTCTTTATAGTGAAGTGACAATAAAATAAAAAGGCTAATGAAGTAATTTCTCAATGTAGGAGAGAGAGTGTCCATGGCTTTGTTGGCTGTTCATCGGTGTAACAATGATGGATTGTCATCATAGCCAAACATGTGTACCTGCCTTCCTCTTCCTGCAATTGAGCCTCAATAGTTGTGACAGTTAAGAGGATAACCCCATTATTAGGGGAACTACCCATGACTCTCCATCATCGCCCATTACTAGGCTGAAGGCAACAGGGCCACCCAAGACAAAGATGGTGGGCAGCAACCTCCAGTAGCCATAGGTAACTCCAAGCTTAAAAGGGGAAGGGGAAGACAACCTTGGGTACGTTGACACACATTGTCTTACTCTACTTCCTCCATTTCTCATTCACGGTGCTCGAATTCCTAACTCAAGCATTGGAGAGTCCCCTCATGGAGCCTCCTCCAAGTTACTTCAACTTACCCTCTATGTGTAGGTATGTTCAGTGGTCATCATCAGGTCCCTTATAATGAAGGACCCAACAAAAATAGTTTGGAGGAAGGGGAGCACACTACATCTGCTCCTTCCTAAGGCACTACCAAATGGGCTAGAACCTTGCACTTAACGTTAATGGCATCACTTCACCATCTGACACCCTAGGCCCCTCAACCCCCTCTCCATCTGACTTCCCATCCTCACCATCTCCACTTAGCTCCAGCAACAACCTCCTCTAGAATTGGTGTCATTAGCTTCTCTATTACGTTATATTGATCAGTACCATGGCAGCTATCTTTACTCTAGGCTGTGCATCCAATATTTTATCCCTCTTTCTTGAGGTTTTATAGGAGGAGTTTAGAATTTGTATGATTTTGTGTACACAGTGTTAGGCATTGACCAACACCAAGCTTTGTAGATGTTTTATCTTTGTGGACGGGCACGCATTTTATCTTATCGTGTGGAGATTATATTGATGATAGGAAAAAGAATCCATGCAATTTCCCGAAGCATGCTCTATGGCGTGGAAAAGGTAAAAATAGAAGGAGTGAGATATTGTTAAAATATGAAGTGATTCTTTTTTTGGATGTTCATAATTATCTCCTCCTAATTAATTTGTCTCAGGCTTTCCAATCAACTTGTGATCCTATTTAAGTAAATAACTTATCTTGTTATGTATAAGAAAACCAAATATTTTGACACTGAAACAGATGTGGATGTATTAAGTTATCTTAATTAATGAATTCTTTATTATCAGGACCGTTCATCATTTCACAAGGAGCCTATGGTGCCTTAGATGAACTCATTTGGACAAGTTATAATTTACAACCGATTGAAGATTCAAGGGCAACAATCTAGACATCAAGTTCTTGTCACTGACAAATTTTCATCTTTTACTTATTATTTCCACCCAAGAAAACACAGATTTTCATAAAATCTAGTTTAAATGAAAATTTTATTGCAGTTTTTTATTCTTTATTTTTTTTGGTAAAATTTTATTCTTTATTCACCAATGAAAATAGAAACATAATAATGTAGTTATTAGTGTTTATTTCTTAATTAATTAATTTTTACTTTCCTTTTCATGTTCTTTCATTTCTTGACAACTAAATATATCTTGGGATTTGGATCGGAGCATGGTTTCAGGTATCTATATCATATACGCTATATTGATTGTATCGTATCAAATCGGTATCAATATTTGATCGATGTGAATTGATTACCCTATCATTTTAGCAGTAAAATATTAAAAAAATATATTTTTTTTCTGAGAAGGTAAGGGTAAAAATGACTGATACTCTCCGATCTGGGTTGGGATAACTGCCGATACTGATACCTAAATTCATGATCTGGAGTGCTGGAGAGGTACCAAACTATGAAGGAAAGAAACGGACACAAAACTGGAGATAAGAAAATAAGAAAGAGACACAAAACCCTCGCGGGTATGAATGCTAGAAAGGATCCTAATCCGTTTTTGCGACCGTACCCACCTCTTATAGTTTACTGGATTCATAAATTTGTTATCAGTGGCAGTGGAAGTGGATGTGGATGAATCCCAATGGGCCCATACACCAAGGTTCTCTCAGCCAATAACAGTCATTATCTCCTCTAATGGATAATGTCAATTTCAATTATCTTCCCAACTCAAAACAGAAAAAAAGAAAAGTATAGAAATTTAATCATTTTTGCTTATGGAGAATTCCATCTTCACCTGCAAATCGAAGCCCCCAAGAGCTGATCTTTTCAAACATGAAATCCCATCTGAATTCTCTTCAAAACCCAGCAAATCTTCTCTTTCTTTCACGAAAACCTCCACCCCAGTTGCTTCAAGACCATCCCAGAAAATCTCAGAACATCATGTGAATCATCTATGCAAAACTGGGCAGCTGAAAGAAGCAGTAGCTGCTCTCGATTCCATTGCCAAACTTGGGACCAAGGTGAAACCCGCAACATATATCTCTTTACTTCAGTGTTGTATCGATTTGGATTCGATTGATCAAGGCCGTAAGCTCCATGCCAGAATTGGGTTGGTTAGGGAGTTGAACCCCTTCATTGAGACCAAACTTGTTGGTATGTATGCGAAGTGTGGGAGTTTGGAAGATGCCCGTCAAGTATTTGATCAAATGCTGGAAAGAAATCTGTTTACTTGGTCCACCATGATAGGTGCATATGCTAGAGAACGAAGATGGCGGGAAATTATAGACCTTTTCTTCTGGATGATTGCAGATGGGATTTTCCCAGATGAGTTTCTGTTGCCAAAGATCCTACAAGCTTGTGCAAACTCAGGGGATGCCGAGTCAGGGGAATTGATTCATTCTTTTGTAATTCGAGGTGGGATGGATTCGTGTGTCCACGTTAACAATGCGCTACTGTCAATGTATGCTAAGTGTGGAAGATTGATTTCTGCCAGAAGCTTTTTCGAGAAGATGGACAAGAAGGACAGGGTGAGTTGGAATTCAATCATATCTGGGTATTGCCAGAGTGGTCAAAATGAAAAAGCTCTCCAGTTGTTCGAAAAGATGCAAGTCGAGGGAGTTGAGCCAGGTCTAGTGACTTGGAACATATTGATTGCAAGTTATAACCAATCTGGAGACAGTGACCTCGCAATGGAACTGATGAGGAAGATGGAAATTTTGGGGATCACTCCTGATGTTTTTACTTGGACATCTATGATTTCTGGTTATGCACAAAACAACAGGAAAAGTGTGGCCTTAGAATTGTTTAGGGAAATGATTTTGGTTGGCGTTGAACCAAATGCAGTTACTGTCGCCAGTGCAGTTTCAGCTTGTGCTACTTTGAAAGCTTTAGAGAAAGGGAAGCAACTCCACTCTATTGGAATTAAAACGGGATACATGGAAGATGTACTTTTCGGAAATTCACTGATTGACCTGTACTCCAAATGTTCAAAAATTGAGTCTGCTCAGCGGATCTTTGATAATATATCCGAAAAAGATATTTTCACATGGAACTCAATGATTGGAGGGTACACTCAATCTGGGTACTGTGGCAAAGCTTATGATCTCTTTGTCATGATGCAGGATTCTGGACTACAGCCTAATGTTGTCACATGGAATGTTATGATCTCAGGCCATATACAAAATGGAGATGAGGATCGGGCCATGGAGTTCTTTCAGAGGATGGAAACAGATGGAATGATCAAGCAGAATACAGTGACATGGAACTTGCTTGTTTCAGGTATGCTCCAAAATGGGCACATAAACAAGGCTCTAGAAATATTCCGGCAAATGCAATCTTTCCAAGTCCCACCTAACTCAGTGACATTGTTGAGCATCTTACCAGCTTTTGCAAATTTGGTAGCACTGAAAAAGGTAAAAGAGATACATGGTTGCATCTTGCGTAGAAGCCTGAATTCCGAGCTTTCACTGGCTAATTCTCTGATAGATGCTTATGCCAAGTCAGGGGACATGGTCTATGCGAGAGCCGTCTTTGAGGATCTGTCATCCACAGATATCATCTCATGGAACTCGATAATGTCTGGTTATGTTTTACATGGTCTTCCTGATGTTGCACTTGATCTGTTTGGTCGGATGAGACAGGTTGGACTCAATCCAAGCAGGGGAACTATTACACATATTATTCTAGCGTATAGTTTGAAAGGAATGGTGGATGAAGGAAAGCAAATATTCTCTAGCATAATTGATGATTATCAAATTTCACCAAACCTAGAACATTTTTCAGCTGTGGTAACTCTATTTGGTCGTTCAGGTAGACTTGGCGAAGCAACTACGTTCATTGAGGATGTGGACTTTGAACCTGATTCCACTGTTTGGGATGCCTTGCTAACAGCTTGTAGGGTTCATGGCAGTATTGGGTTGGCGGTACAGGCAGCAGAACATTTAATGGAATTGGAACCAGGGAATCCATTGCATTTCAGGTTAGTATCACAGATATATGCTTTAGTTGAAAGGTCTGAAGATACTTCAAACGTGAGAAAACCTAAAATGATAAATGGGACAACCAAATTTCTTGGGTCTAGCTGGATTGAAATCAAGAACACAGTGCATACTTTTATCACGGGTGATAAATCTATGCCAAATTCAGATTCTTTGTATTCTCAGTTAAGTTGTATAGCAGAAAAAATCAGGGTAGCAGCTCCCAAATCTCATGACACACAACTTTGCATCGAGGAGGAAGAGAATGAAGAGGTAGCTGGGATCCACAGTGAGAAACTTGCAATTGCTTTTGCCCTCATTGGCTCTCCATATTCATCTAAGAGTATAAGAATTGTCAAGAACCTTCGAATGTGTAGAGATTGCCATAGGACTGCAAAACTTTTCTCTTTGGTATATGGACGTGAAATTTATTTGAGGGATCCAAAGTGCTTGCATCATTTCAAGAATGGGCAGTGCTCTTGCAGGGACTATTGGTGATGCTTAATAGCCATTCTTGATCTTACCTCTATATTAGCTTAAGCCAAGAGCTGCATTATGTAATGCGAGCCCAAGCATTCTCAACTAATTCTCGGCCCTCAAGTACGTGGAGGCCAGTTTGATGAACATTTTCAACCAACATTATTAACTGTATAGATGGCGGGGACTTGGAGTCTTGGCATTTCTCTCATTAGATGAGATTCATTTGATCTTCTGCAACCTTGGTGAATTTGATCACTCACTTGATGCTGAGAGTGGTGAATCAAGAAGCTGACGATTTTGCGAAACAAGTGGTGGTTAGACCTTTGTTTCTTTTTTGTGGAAAGCTTACTGCTCCAAAATGTAGTCTTATCTTGGGTCCTTTGGTTGGAGATAAAGTTTGTCAATATGAGTAAATGGCCTGGATTAGCCACATACCCAATTTCTGATGCAGATTAATAACCAAAATAGGCTTGTTTTATTAGGAATAAGCGTAGGGTTGGGTTGTATATGTGTTGGGCCTTCAGTCCATGTGGTTTGAAGTGTTTTGGGCCACTTTTATGGGTCTGAAAGAGAGGCTCTAAGGATGCATAAGGGATTGCTAGTTAGTTTCCATTTTTCATTAGTTTCCTTTATAGTTGGATTTGATTTGAGTTATATTTGTTTCCTTAGGAGTCAAGTCATTAGCAGTTAGTTTCCTTTTTCAACTAGTTTCTAATTTCAGTTTTTAGTAACTATTGTATTAGGAGAATATTTAGTTTCTTTTTTTAGGAACCTTTTATTTTGTAATTCCCTCCCCCATCAACATTATAAATAAAGAAAATGAGACTCTTAAAGTTGAGATGATTTTGATAAAAAAAATTAATAGTTGTTGCTATTGTCTTCTTCATGAAGAGTTGTCTTGTGTTTGATCAAGGCTGATGGAATTGGTGTTTGACCCAATTGACTCTCTGTAGTGAGAAGCCCGAGAGGACATCTTCTACTTTACTATCTTTTCTTTACTATTTTAAAGCACTCCAAGGTATTGAAGTCCATCTCAGTTCATCCTTGATCTGATTTTCTCTTTAGTCTGATCTCTTGTGTTGCTGTCCTACTTTGTTATGGTTGTTCTTTGATTAAAAGTTCCTGCAGCTAAGACTTGGTTAGACTCCCTATCATAGTCCTACATTAATTTCAGATTAAAATTCAATCATATGTTACCCTCCCATGTATGCCAATGCTCACACTTCATAGTCCTTAATTTTTCAATGCTTCCTTAATTTTTCAATGCTTCCCTTTCTACATGGAAAGCTCTGTTTGAGCTGCATCTTAACATGTAAACATGTGACCTTGAGGTCTTCCGGTCCACAAAATTTCAGCCCCATTGGACGTGACATGTGGAAAAAATAGTGTCTTGAGGAAACCCCTCTAGACTTTCCCATCTAGGAAACTCGTTCCTTGCTTCTTTTTCCATATTTCTTCACTTAACCAATAAAATTCATTTTGCTTGATTCCATTCTAACCAACGGAGCCATTATTACCCATGAGTCCACATCCCCCTCCATTTGTGTCAAGTTTTAGCCCATCGAAATTTGCCACGTCATTTTTTTTTCCTGTGCTGTTTCATGGTTCTATTTTACACACGTGATTTGGTAATTTGCTTCTTTTCCTCCATGCTTAACCCACTATTAATATTCTTGTCTCCCTTAGGTATAGAAAAGTACACATTACTCTCTATTTCTTTAATGCTTTTACCTTCTCATTACAAAACATATTCATTGCTTTTTGCACGATCAATGAATCAAGTCTCAACTGATGTGTATAACTAAAACATTCATGTTTGCTGATGCTTTGAATGTTACACATCATGATTTCACCATATTCATATATGCGCCAGATCCCTACATCATTCAAATCAGAAAACAACACATCTTCTGGCAGTGGTTTAGTCAAAACCAGATGGTAGCTTCTGGATCTCATTGTTAATCTCTCACCTCATTGTAGTGAAAGAGTGGTAACCCTACTATTTGCAATCTTTGATTGTATTTATTAGCTATTCCTGTGCACAGTAGTAGCATTTTAGCCATTGCTTACTTATTTGTCAGTCTCAAATGCCTTTTAAATCCTTGTTGGCACCAATTAGGAAAATTCAGAGTTGCTGTCAGTATTCATTACAAAGCAAATATTAACAATATTGAAATTAGATTAGCGGAGTTGGTATCTATCAGTGATGGCATACAAAATTTGGTGGGAGGGTCTGAAAGGGATTAAGAGTTGATCATAGAAGTAGTAACAGAACAGGTGGCGAGAGCAAATGAACTTGAGCACTAGTTGAGGAGGTGGTTGGATGATGCAGTTAAAGGTAACAGGATATGGTATGTAGGGTTTTTCCAGGTCGTCATGTTCCAAGGAGGGTGGGTGAAGGTAATCATTTGCGGTGTATCGGTCCCTCTACCAATTTCGGATGCAGATTCTGTTTCATGGCCTTTGAATGTAGGAAATCAGTCAAGGAAGAGGTCATGGAGACATTGAAGAATGAGGAAATCAATATAATTGTGTTATATGGCATAGGGGGGGGTGGGAAAGACACCTGACAACTGAAGTTGGTAAGCAAGCAGAACAACTTGGGCTTTTTAATGTGGTTGTCAATGTGCCGGTGTCTCCAATTGAACCCCGCAAAAAATTGAGTGTCAGCGTGGAGTTCCCTTCTTGCAATGCTGTGGCAGGAGAGGCTGTCAAAGAATTGTGTAGGTGTACCCATTAGCTCTTGTCACTATTGGGACTGTAATTAGGTAAAGGGGGACCCAAAAGACTTGGAAGTAGCAGTTTGGAAAGTTAGAACATCTGAACTTATAAATATGAAAGGCATCAATCCAAAAAACTATTCTTGCAATTGAATTGAGTTTTAATTACAGGGAGGATGAGGAAATGAAGCAATCCTTCTTGCTTTGTGCTTTGTTTCCAGATGTGTTTACGGTTAAAGAAATTGGTGCTTTACAGGGTTGGATGTGACTATTATTTAGAAATGATAACACATTGGCTGAAGCTAGGGACTAAAAGCTTCTTGCATGTTTTTATGGACTGAAGTTCCTCAGTGTGTAAAGTGCATCATGCTATCTGTGAGTTTGCAGTATTGATTGCATCCATGTATTCCCAAAATAATTATTATCATCAATTGTCTATGATAAGAGCTGGCGAAAGACTAAAGCATGGCCTAAGGGAGGGATGACATCTTATGAGGATCTCATTGAAGTACTATGATGTTGGTGAGCTCCCAAATGTGTTGAATTACCCCATGATGCAGCAGCGCTTTCTTGGTTGGACTGGCATGACCCAATCTGGAAGCCTAGACCAAGGAGAGCCAAGTCCAAACATTGATTTAGGTCCAGTTGGGCTACTTCGGGATTTATTTTTTGATTTGGGATGGAAATGTCTTTGGGTTTGTTGTAGAGTTGAGTACAAAAGAGCTTCTTAACTTTTATTTCTGGGCTTTCTTTTCTTTTTCTTACCATAAGAATTTCTTGTATTTTATTAAGAATATATAGGTATGCAATGATAAGAAGCGAACAGCAAGACAGTCCTGCTTGAGCTGTTGTTGGAGGAGTATGCTTAGTATCTGTTGAAAAAGGTATGCAGGTTCAGTAGTCGATTCTCCAACTTGCCCATGCACTGCATTTGGGGGGTTGCATTGATGAAGAGGTATCTGAAGTTGTGTCATGATTAGATGATGATGCCAAGCAGTTTTTCTTTCTTTGTAGGTTGTTTCCTGAAGATTTTAATATCAGTGTAGAGTGCTGGTAATGCATGGGATAGGTGAGGGACTATTTCATGATGTCAATGCATTAGAACAAGCAAGGCCTCAAGGCATATGTTATGGTCTGTAACAATTTAAGGAACTTAAGAAGCCAGAACCAAAGGAGGAGAGATGAGAGAAAACAGAGGTGGAACAAGCTGTGCGATGGATAAGTATAGTCTACCGCCAGCAACTAATCTTATTTGTCATATTGCTGATTACAATCATAGAAGGAAAAGAAAACTAACTCTAACTTAGCTAACAACTATCCTGAACACAATAGGAAACTGCACCTAGTTACAAACTAACAAAGAAACAAGAAAGAAAAGTAAACTTAGACTCAACTTAGTCCATGATGGGGCCCCCCCCCCCCCCCCATCGTGACACATCTTAACATGGTCAATGCCTTGAAAGCATATTGCTTCTTGTTAAATTGTCTAGCACAACCGTCGATTGAAGATCATTGTCAGTGGTGATGATATTGTCCATATGAGTAGCACCCACCTATTCCCAGGACAATCGTCATCCTCCTCCTCCTCCTCCTCATCATCATCATCTATCATCATGCGTCTGAGGTGAGAACTGGTGAAGTAAAGGAATGGCTGTGGCCAGGAAGATGTTTGAGAATTATGCGAGGAAGAACTGGTGGAGTGAGAAGGAATGGCTGAGGGCAGGAAAGATGTTCGAGAATTATGCTAGAATTCATCATCATCATTATTATTATTATTATTATTATTATTATTATTGGAACTATACTTTTGGGATTTGCAACCAAAACATATTAATATGTTTCTTTCTTTCCTTGTTATTTATTCAAGTCAGTTATGGAATCCACCTGAAATATCAAATCCATTTTTAGCTACATTGGGTTCAAGATTCATTTATGTGTGCATGTGTTTCGGTTCTTTGCTTTTAATCAATGGTTGGTGGTAGGGACCATTTTTTTTTTTCCTGGATTGGATATGACACAGGACCATATGCAGATTATGTTATTTGGGTGTCTTCTGGGTTCCTTTTATTTGAAACACGAGATGCAGGTGCGCTGCTTATCCACAGAGAGAGAAAGAAAGAGAGAGAAGATGCAGGTGGACTGTGGAGAATAGGCGAGAGAGATGTTGATGAACCTTTTGTTACCTCTGAACTTTGGTTTCTTAATCCTAAGTGTATGTTTAGAGAGAGAGAGAGAGAGAGAGAGAGAGAGAGAGAGAACCACTACATTGGAAAAAGAGAAACTGTTTTGAAAAGGAAATCTGACTGTTGTGAGAGAAATAAAGAACAAACATGTATTATGGAAATGGCGTGGATTGGTCACACGGAGTAGATCTAACAGGAACTGGAATGGATCAAACACTAACCTAAAAGTGAGGAAAAAGATGACTAGCCGTCATTTTTTTCCCCTCTTAATCTCACAAATTTGGGCTCCCCAAGCTGCAGAACTTTGTGGTCTGTTCATTTCGCCCAGATACACCATCTCCTTGCAAAAAATCATAGAAGAAAATTGTTTATCAGATCAAACTGAGAACCTGAAAAGGTAGGCATGTTTTGTAACAAATATTTAGTTTTGATGTCTCTTGAGGAAAAAACTACACAATTCTTCAAGATTTTTCGAGATAAATTGTAAATTGAAAGAGAAACCTAATGAAAATGATAAAGATCTATTCATTAAAAGGAAAATTGTCACTTCATGGCTCCATTCAAACTTTCTATTTTTGGAACGGGATATTTAAGGAATCCCCATGAATAGGATCAAACCTTATTCCCTGGTATTTACAAGAATACGGCCTCTTTCTTATTCTTGAGAAGCCTCGGGAGGGCTTAGTTTGTCCATGAATTAATTTATCATCTTTCGTTGTTTCAGAAAAGATATCGATCATTGATTCTTCTTTTCTATTAAAATTTTTTTCCGATCGAGAATGTATGGATCATGGATCTATGTGTCTAATAGACCTGTTCATGGATTAAAAAATGTCAAAAGCTCTATTTGCCTTTGCCATTCTATGAGTCTTCCTTTTTGTGTATGGCATCGCCACTTCCTTTGGCAGCATCCACTAATTCCAAACTTAATAAGCTTATTTGGTTAATCCATGTATTTTTCCCACATGGCAATATGACTTAGTAGTTTTGGGAATTGGGTAGAGGGCAATATCTGGTTACAGCACACACCAAATTCCAAAATTTCATCCAAATACCCTTCATTGTATGTGTATCGACCCATGTATTTTCAAAACATCCTGAATTGGAATGCACCCCTCAATAGTCTTCTTGTTGTTCTGTTTTCTTTTAAAGCTTCATTTTGCCACTTGGGTCAGCAGCATTTGGCTGGAACATGAGAGGTGACCAGAACACGTTAAGATAGCGTGTGTACAAAAATTGGGCCAATTTCGACATGGCACGTGGCAAATTTTGAGGGGCCTATTAAATAAACTCTACCATTTTATGAAAAAAGTGCCATGATTTTTTAAGATGGGGGCAATTAGTAGGTAGATCCACATGGAAGACTGATAATTCTGATAGTTAGATACCTAAGAAATGATCTTAATTGGCCACAAGGAAAAAATTAGCCTCAAATTAAAAACTGCATGTCCATAGTCCATACCCATTGTACTTTTGTGAATCATCCTCTCAATAGTCCTGGATTTTTTAATGCTTCATTTATCATGGGCTAGCTCCAATCAACTTAAAACTTGAAATGCTGGATTTTTAATGTTTTATTTTTCTATGGGGCCAACTCCAATCAACCTAAAACTTGAAATTTTTAGGATTTCATTTGGTACTTAAAGATGCATCCAAAGTCCTATGTTCTTCTGTGGAAAGTTTTCAATGGTGCTTTAAATAACAGAAGCAATATATATATATATATATATTGACATCTCTCCTTATTGTTTGCTTAGTATTGTCTTACTAACCCATGTAAGACATGTATGATTTGAACATGTATCCTCTCAGGGGAAGATATCTATCCTCATCCTCCCAAGAAACCAAATATTACAAATATCATGAAGCTTCACAAAATGAAGATCGTGCCCTGAAGAAGAAAAGAAAAAGGGACCCATTTTGTTACCGGGTCATCAGTTCAACAGCTTGACAAGCCGGCCAACTGATTCAACACTTCAACCAACACCACATTGGAATCGTTCATAAAAAGAAAAATTGACTCTTTTTTCCTTTTTTTTTTTTTTTTTTTGGGGGGGGGGGTGTGGGAGGGTGGGGGAACTCAGTCATCTTAGTGACCAGGTTGGAAGGTTGCTGTGTAGACCAATGTGGATTGAACCGGTCTCAGAAACAGTGATATAGATGACTGATATTATACTATCAGAGTTTTGTGAAATATTTAGCAAATGATGCATATACTGGTGATATATATATATATATATATATGACAAAAAAATCAAAAGGACAGTGATAAAAGCAATAAAAGATGGGCCCCACTACTGTTGTATTGACCTTTTTTAAATTTCTTGAACAAAAAGATTGAATTCAGTGAGCAGATACGTTCCAAACCGTACAAAAATTGAAAAACTTAAGGGCAACATTGAACAAAACTATCCAAATACAGTCAACATATTATGTACTGCGGACACACAGGGTATCTTCTGTAACTCCATGCCTTGATTGACTTTTTCACTTGGTTTCTCGTTCTCAATTAGTTCGCTGCTAACCTTCCACTTCCAAAGTCAGCCCTAGAGAACAAGGTTCCACAAATTAGATACTTTACAGCATGAATGTAAAAAGAGGACGGTGATATTCATACCCTTACCACATTAAGAAGAGATATGAAAACAAAACATAATCCTATCATTCTTTATAGATTGAAACTTAAGGAAAAAATGAAACTTGAAACATAAAATCAATAATATCACATTAACAATTGTGAGTATATACACAACAGCTGCTTCGCACCAAGAAGTACCTCTGTATCATGCCCGTACTTTTAATTTTCCTGTTTCATCTTCCTCAAACCTCAAAAAATAAACTCCATATGTCCAACATCAGATCTGGAAGGAACAAGAACAAGAGGTCAGACATCAACTTTGAGTAAGGTAAGCAAGAAGTGCAAATATCACCCTACTGAATAATATGACAGCAAGAGTCACCTTCACTATTTGTACTTTTCTCTGTTAATAGGCATGCTAGATCATCACATCGATACTCACCTAAAACTCTAAACCGATAGAATGTAGCCAACAGCAAGGAGCACATAGGAGTTTTAAGTTTTAATGTTATTTCAATTTAAGAACAGTGTTTGCTGAATAAAAGCATTCCAGAAAACAGTGACAATAAACTTCCATTACAAAGGAGTATAGAAGAGCACATAAAACTCAAAATAATTAAGCCTACTTCAAACGACTTTAGGTTTGGCTTCACAAATTCTCTTTCTCCAGTCCACTCTAGTTAGGGTGAAATCTTCGGTTACCCCATAAACGGTATGCCTTCTTGTCTCTCCCCACCACATCACACCAATTAATGTAGAACTTGGTTGACAAGTCAAGCCTATCACAATGCCGCCGGATACTCTAAAAAAACTACCAATATCCAAAGTAGAACAGCAACACAAAGCAACTCAGGATTAAAAAGGAAAACCAAATCTGTAATAGCCTACCGATTACAGAACTCTTAAATATCTGTGAACATAACTAACAATAAATGATAGAGCCTTAACAGGGACAGTAAGAGGCTTAAGCTAAACCCACCTGATAATATGATCCAACACCCAAAGAAACCAAAAGAAATCAAGTCAGTTCCACTGGTTTCAAATCTGGGCAGAATAGGTCACTAGAAGACAAAATTAGGGAGATTTCTAATATCTCCCAATCGGCTGGTCAGAATTGGACCAGGTTTGGATTGAAGGTAGTAAGTACTACTTGGAGGGAGGTTCAATCCAATTTTCAGCCATAGAGGATGGCTGAAAATGCTTCAAGCAGCAGGGATCAAATAGGAAACTAAGGACCCTGGGCAGAACTGTGGAAGAAGATGGAATCAAATACATAAAAGAAAATTGCAGCAGCAGTAGAACCTTGAGTACTTGAGAGGAGAAGAAGATAAAGTAAGGAAGAGGACCTCTCGGAATTCCCACCGCAGGGAGTCAACTGGAACAAACAGCAGTTCCATCAAACTTGATCAAACAAAAGACAAATCTCCATGGAGAAGGCATCAGCATCTATAACAATAGCTTTCTTCAAATCACTGGCTTCTATGAAACCTTGCATTATATTTATAGCGATAATGGGGAAGGGAATTACATCCGAATAATAGGTTCCAAAAGAGGAAACCAAATATTCTCCTAATAAAATAGTTTCTAAAAACTAAAAAATGAAACTAACAACTAATAACTTGACTCCTAAAAAAACAAATATAACTTAAATTGAACCCAACTAAAAAAATAATTTAACTAGCTAATCCCATAGGCAACCTTGATACCTCCAGTTTAGACCCATAAAAATGGTCCATTACACAATAAACCACATGGACTGAAAGCCCAACACATATACAACCCATCCCTAGTAAGCCCAGTTTGGTGAAGGATCTGTGGGAGTCCGATTGAGCTGCACTCTTGGGCATATATAGTTCCTAGGGAGGGTACAAAAATCCAGAGTTATGCGCTTTCTTGATTTTCAGACCTAGGAGAGAGAATGTGAATAATTCTGCAGGAATAGCAACTTGTCTTCTTCAAAAAACCTTCAAAAGAGGATCGATTGATCTTCTTAGAATATAGAACCAGTCCTCCAAAGGATCTACAGACCAGATCTCAGACTTGGGCAGCAATAACGGTCGATTGGCTTCAAGAACATGAACTCTTTAGCTGATCGATTCTGGTTTTTAATGCTTGGACAGATCTGAACTTCTTTAATACTCACAGCAACAGTAAACATAAACAACAGCAATTCAGAATGAAAATAGAAAGATTAAACAAAGAAAAAACAAGGGAAAGTGGGGGAGGAGTGGCTGTCTCAGCCAGAGCTTCTCACCCACAACTATCCCAGTTGTTTTAACATAATAACTGCAACTTTCTTTATTCAAATCTGTTCAATAATGGTACATATGCCTCTTTATTTATAGAGAAGAAGTTTACAATCATACTAACAGTAGGAGCTAGTTTCCCAATAGGACTAGACACTCCTACTACAACTAGGAATTCAAAATAGGACTAAGACTTGACTTTATGATTCCAACATGGAGTAGGACTAACCAACTAATATTCCATATAGGACTTTACAACCAACTAATGACCTAATGGGCCTTTATTGAATTAAATAGCAACTAATTAAACTAATGAATAAAATCCCGTTTTCTTACCTTCTACCCATATTTTAGGCCTATTAAAGTGGCTCATCTCAAAGAAACCCCATGGGATCAAAGGCCCAACACATACATAACACAACCTAAAGCTTATTTGCAATAAAATAAGCCCAAGTGACTTATCTACATCACCCTATAGGAGCCTAATTAAATGGAAAAGATTGTATTCAGAAAGCATGTCTCACTGCCTCACTCTCATCCAAGTAACTTAAACTTTGTTTTCACATAGGAAGATCCCAAGTAATTACCATTGATAGGTAAACTGCGTACCCCTTTCACATCACCCAAATGCATAAGTCCTTTAAACACGAAAAAAAAAAAAAAAAGGCAATGAACTTTGTGTAGTATTGATGATTTCCACAGAAGGCGGTAAGATGATGTCTTGAGCAGTTACATTTCCAAGACCCTTGATGCAAATAGATGTGTTGAAAAGACTACCAGTTAACAATAAACATTAAAGGACCAATTCATGACTTCAGCCTACTTATCCTTCAAATCAAAGCCGAGCAGCTTAAATCTTGATTGATAGCATTACAACTTCAGACAGTTGAAAAAATGGAAGACTCATCCATGGAAGTTTTCGAGATGTCCCTATGATTTTTCAGGGCAAGGGTGTAAATACACAAATGAGGAGGATCCAATTGAAAATATAGGAACAGTAGCTTGTAAATCTGCTCAAGCAATTTCTGTGTCCATAAATCATATTACATCATTACGTCTACTCCCTGTTCTTTTACTTCTGCTTCCTATGCTTTTTCCTCAAATCTGGTTGTTCAGTTCCATCTTTGGCACTGAGTGGAATGAGACTCCTACTGCAGATCCCTGTTTCAATCCTATCTGAAACACCACGATTCCTCTACAGTGATCATACAAAACCAGCACTTCTGAATCCTTCTCAAGTATAACTACCATTTTTTGAATAACATATAGGTCTGATGTACTCAAAAGACCTTATCGTCGATGGTTGTTGAATGGAGAACTATTTCTCCCAAGAATCCCCCATTCCATAATCCTTCATCATCCAAACATCAACACAAACCACGAAGAAGTTACAAAGCATGTAGAGATGTCATCCAAGAACCCCCGACATCTGCACGTAGAGATGTCCTCCAAGAACCCCAGCATTCATATGAAACTCATTGCCCACAAAGTTAGGCAGTAGAATCCCTCATGCTGTAATCCTTCATCATCCAAACATCAACACAGACCCTGAAGAAGTTACAGAGCATGTAGAGATGTCCTCCAAGAACCCCGATATTTGCACATAGAGATGTCCTCCAAGAACCATGGCATTCATATGAAACACATTGACCACAAAATCAGGCAGCGGAACCTCTTGAAAATCATCATCTTGAAGGTCAAAGTAAACAATAGAACTGGAGGTGGTGTTAGTTCTCGTCTCACACACTGCACCCTACTTAAGAATAAAACATGCAAGAAACCTAAATCCACTAATGTAGAAGTAGATTAAACAAGGTAACTACCCCCAATGTATTACATCTCCAAACCCAAATCAGATAGGACTTTTGAATTAGCTTGACAAAGTACAGCAATAGGAACAGAAAACTACCAGAAAAAGACCCCAGGGAATACTTAAAAGAACAGAGACAATTCAGTAGTAAGAACCAGCAATCAAGAACCAAAACCCCAGGAGAGAGAAGCCTGCGGCTAGGGGTTTTAGGGGATACCTGAAGCTGGAGTTAGGCTGCTCAGATTGGGTCCAAACTAGGGTTGATTCTAGGCCCTAGTGTGTAGAAGAAAACCTCCAAAGTTGAATGGATTCTGCCGGCTGATCTAGGAGATACACACTTTCTTGATTTTAGACCTTTAAGAGAGAAATAGAGGAATCTTCAAGAACCGCAGCTGCTGTCTTCAGTTGACCTCCAAGCATGGATCGAGTGGTCCACTTGGAAGGTAGAATGGAACCGCAAAAGGGTTTGCAGATCAGATCTCAGGTGTGGGAGATATGAGGATCGATTGTCTTCAAGAATGGGAAATTCTTGCTGGTCGATTCTGGTCTTTAAGGGCTTAAAACAGATCTGAACACACTTTGAATGATTGTCACAGCAAACAATTACTAGTAACAGAGAATTAACATAAAGAAGAAAGAAGTAAGCAAGAGAGTCGTGGGTGGGAGTGGCTATCTCGGCCCGGGCATCTCACCCACAGCTATCTCGGCTTAGAAGCAATTGACTGCAATTCTTTGTTCATTCAAATCTGAATTTCTGAGTACAGGAGCTCCTCTTTAGTAGGATCCGATACCATCCCCGCAAAGAAAACTACTGCGCTAGCGCGCCCCATGCAACCAAGCACTTGGGCTGGGTGGAGTAACGGTGCACGCTAGCTGATCTACGACCAAAGAAGCAAGGGTGCTCTACAATCAGCTCACAAACCTATTACCAAGAAGCGTTAGCATGCTTTGACGTCGGAGCGCATTTTCTTGTTGGGCGTGACTGGCATGAGAAGCTCCCGTTCGCGCTCTGGGCCTATCGATAATTCGTGAGTTCGAAGTAGAATCTTTTGCTACAGGCACCTCCTTCTATGTTTGACGTTATTCGCGCGGTCTCACGAAGGGCCCCACTAGGCTCAATTTTGGCTGTTCTTGCAAAGGTTGTCCCATCCTAGAGAAAGCGAAAAATCCTCGACAGCTGTGTAAGTCGGTTCAGTTTATTTTCATCTAAGCTGTTCATCTTAGTAACCGATGATCTAGTCCGAATAAGGTAAGGTGCGTCAGGTCTTAAATTGCGGGACAGCATATTCAGACGTATGGTGTTATAAAGTTCTAATTCACGGTAACTTCACAGGAAGAAGCAGATCAAAGCACCTGGCGTACCTATTTACCACTTCTAAGAGACCACTCTTCTACTTTGAAAGCGCAACAGCTAACCGGTTGCTTGGTACCAAGTGCTTGGTTGGCTAAGAATAAGAAGCAAATATTAGCAGTCATATTCTAACTAGGAGTTGTACTCCTACAAGGACTAACATTAGAAACCTAGACAAATTAGGTAACAACTAGTTATCCACTAATAGCCACTTATGGGCCTTACTAACATAAATCGATGGCCACTTATGGGCCTTACTGAATCATAAATCGATGGGCCCAATGGGCCTAAATAAAATTAACACTTAAGTGGACTGACTTAAGTGGATTGATAGCCCTAATTGGGCTGGGCTTTCCTCCTGCAATAGCATAGCCCATTGTGGGATCTATATCATCCACGCTTGTGGCTGAGATGGAATGGCATGTCCTCAATCCTTTTCCATTAATTGGTGCCAGGTGAGTAGAGCTTCACCTCCAAATTGCAAGAGTAGCCATCGTCATTATAAAACTGCACAACCCTTGCCAGCTTGCAATCAATGGTTGTGGGGTCGTAACCGAATCCGTAAACAAAGGGACAGCAAAACTCGAATCTGATGGGAAACTCTATAGGTGAAATGGGCAGCAACTATATGACATGACAGCTTTTTCGTTAGATGATCATAGTTTACACCACCCAAATTCTATAACTTCATATAATGGAAGAATTTCCTTCACATATCTATTATCCATTTTCCTTCAATCTAGGCTAGATACGTTCATACACTTCTAATGAAGTTTCTCCCCATTCTGATATGAAAATATACCATTAATGATAAGCATGGTACTCTGATAACACACTGAAGTGTTCAACTCAAAAGCTTAAGTTGTTAAGAGGAGAGATCCAACTATTATATGAAATCAGCCAAGGTCCCAAACTTAGTCAATGTGGGATTATTCCCAACAAGGTTTACTGTAGTCAATTTTTAGATACAGACTTCTGTACATGTCTCATTGTTTGTAAATGATCTCAATTATCTGTCAAGAATCAAGACCACCTTCCCCATGAGATGCATGGATGAAGGTATTAGTCTTGTATCGGTTGATACGTATTGGTACGAAGGTACCTGATATGATCCAATCCATATCGCATCAGTACCTATTGATCTCCGATACCGATACCTATACCATGATGAGAAGAGATGTGTGCATGGGTTTCTGTCTCTGTGAGGATACACATTCTCGTTGTGGGTTAATTGGCCCAATAAATACCATAATATTTACCCTACTCCTCTGCCTATCATTGGCACATTCATTAATAGGCATGGTAGATCATCATATCAGTACCCACTTGACATTAACTCAAACATAACCAATACTCTATACAGATAGAATATAGCCAACAGCAAGGAGCACAAAGGAGATCTAGTGTTATTTCAGTGACAGAACAGAGTATGTCAAGAAAAAGCATTCCCAAAAACGGTGACGATGAACTTCCATTACAAAGGAGTATAAGACAACACGTAAAACTCAAAATGAGCTTACTCCAAACCACTTTAGGTTCGGCTTCACAAATTCTCTTCCTTCAGTCCACTCTAGTTAGGGTGAAACCTTCAATTAGTCCACAAGAGGTGAACCTTCCAGTCTCTCCCCACCACATATTGCCTATTCAGCATATAATGGTATACATATTTTCACTATTTTCACCAAGCAGTTCTTATAATAAAAGCCTCTCCTCTCTAATGTGTCGTGTAACAAGAAGAAATAAGCATCATTTCCAACATCCCTTCCAGAGGCATAATTAAATGGAAAAGAATGTAAGAAGAAAGCATGGCTCATTGCCTCATTGCAAGTTTACAACCCAAGTAACTTAGATTTGATTCGCATGGAAATATCTCAAGTAATTACCATTGATAGATAAATTACAAAATACATACCCCTTTCACATCATCCAAGATTCCAAATGCATAAGTGCAACAAAGGCGACAAACTTTTGGACGAGAATACCAATTTGCACTAAACGTGCAAGGAACAATTCATATCTTCAACCTAATTTTTATTCAGTTTGAAAGCATACAGCTTAAAACTTGATTAATTGCATTTCAACTTCAGAGAGTTGAAAGAATGGAAAATTCATTCATGGCAGTTTTCATATGAAACCATAATTTCACGGCAGGGGTCTAAATACACAAAGAATGAAACAATTTTAAATATAAGAATAGTCGCTTGAATGTTGAAGAGCAAATATGTTCTACCAATTGCCATGTCAATAAATAATATTCTATTATTACCTCTGGTCCCTTTTCTTTTTCTTCTTATGCTTCTTGTGCTTTTTCTTCCTTTCTGGTTGTTCAGTTCCATCTTTGTCATTGAGTGGAACAAGACTACCAACGCAAATCTCTGTTTCAAACCTATCTGGAACACGAGGAATCCTAAAATTCCTAACCCTTCCACCATGAGGATCATACAGAAGAAGTGGCGCTTTTAAATCCTTTTCGAGTATAACTTCTCCATTCTTTGAATAGCAAATAGGTTTGACGTACTCAAAAGAACTTATCAAGGCTGGTTGTTCGATGGAGAATTGTTTCACCCAAGAATCCCTCACGCCATAATCCTTCATCACCCAACCTCAACACGGACCCTGAAGAAGTTGCAGAGCAAGCAGAGTTGTCCTCCAAGAACCCCAACATTCATATGAAACTCATCGTCCACAAAGTCACGCAGTGGAATCTCTCGATACTCCTCATCTTGTAGGTCAAAGGAAACGATAAAACTGGAGGCCTGTGGAACCTCTGAATACTCCTCATCTTGAAGGTCAAAGGAATCGAAAGAACTTGAGGCAGTGTCAGGTTCCGTCCTCTCGCGAACTGCAACCCAATGAAGACCATAATTTGCAAGAACCCCAAATCCGCGTTTGTAGCTGAGATGGTATGGAACGTCTCTGATCCTTCTCCATGAATTGGTCCTAAGTGAGTACACCTTTACCTCTGAATCGCAAGAGTACTCATCGTCACCATAAAATTGCACAATCCTTACCAGCTTGTAATCGTCGGTGGTGGGATCATAACCTAATCCGTAAACAATGAGACGGGGACAGTCGAATCTCTCGGGATACTCTATAGGTGTAATGGGAAGCTTATGATGCCTTCTGATAGAAGGATTCCAGAGGAAAATTTCCTCCTCAGAGTTGGATATACAGAGTAAACCATTGCATGAACCCACTACTTCGGTTGCGAAGTTTGGGCTCTTGAGCGGATGATCGAGTTTTACAGCCACTTGTTGTTCGCCAGCATCTAAGTCGGCAGAGAACAGATAATATTCTCTGAAAATGAGTCTGAGGTTGCTATTGCTTGCAAGGGATTGATTGAGATGATCTTTGACGAAAGCAGGATCGTCTATAAGAGCACACCAGGTTTTGCATACACACCTGAATCTTAGAAGAGACTTGACCGGAAGCCTTGAAAGTATGTCGGTGATGAGGGCCTCAGGCAGGTTCTTGATCGGTATTGCTTCCTCTTCGTTTATCTTCTCGGTGATCTCCGCCATGGCTAGGGAACAGGGTTTTTCTTCGGAAAGAAGAAATGTAATGCTAGTATAGAACAAGAAATGGTGGAGGGAAACGCAGGACAAACGCCGGAACAAGAAAGACGGTGGTCCCCTTTGCTTTCTGCGTGACGCGGTGAAAGTGAAACGAAGGCAAGACAAAAGAAGAGAAACGACAATCCAGGGGATTAGAAAGACTGGGTGACCGTGGGTTAAAAATATTATATAAAATAAAGGCAACGATTTTCTTATTAAAAAAAATAAGAAATTATTATCCAATCGCATAGCCCTACACCAGCATACAGGCTAATTGGAGCAGGATCATGCATGGGCACATAAACAGAGATGAAATATTTTATTTTATGAGGTAACCAATAATTTCGTATGAAGCAGTCATGCGTTTGGATATAAGAATCACGTGATTAGATAATATTTTTTAGAATGAATACTTATCTTATACCTTAATCAAATTGAATTAATCATACTAACGGACAGCAGATGTGGCATTATGAACCTAAAATACTAGCTGACAAAAAAAAAAACCTAAAAACACTAGAAAATTCTCAAGGAATTGATGAGACTGAGTCATGCCAATGGAATCCTATAGGATCGAACCACTTGGCACATAGAATCAAAAAAGGGAATGAATCTTATAGGCTATTAAATAACCTTAAGAGGATAGAAAAAAATGTCATCATTGTGATCATAATAGAGAGAATACCTAGCGTACGACCTTCAGTGGATCGACCAGCTCTTATCTGTGATGATGCATCGTATTCAACTCTTTTCTTAGAGTTTATATCTAAACATTTGCAGTTTACTAAGCTCTTTGATTATGCAAAGAATTTCTCTGGGCTCCTTCACTAGTTAATTTGTTTGAACCCTTATGTTGTTCATCGCCTTATACCTCTTTTGATATGACTCTGTATATTGTCAATTTCAATTATCAATACACCTTTTTTTTCTTTTTTTCTAACGAAATAAATGTATTTTTCAAAACCAACCATTTTCCCCTTCTCATATGAATTCCTTCAAACCCAACCATTTTCCCCTTATGTGAATTCTGTAATTTACAAATGGACGTCAGATCTAGAGAATAAAACTATGTAATTCTTCAGGATTCTCTGAGATAAGTTGTCAATTCAAAGAGAAAACCCACCCAATGAAAATGATAAAGATCTTACTCATGAAGGGAACTTCATGGCTCCATCCAAATAAGCTGAATTACTTGGTTATTAGCATGAGAAATTGTGGTATCTATAGAAATTTAACTCCATCTAGATTCATAGGTATCAAATCTAGTCACCAACTAGTCACTAATCCACTATATTTGCTCATGGATTGCCATCCAAATCTACTCCTATTACTTACCGATACAGATTTTGGAGGATCATTGGTTACATAGTTGGACCTACGACCAGATTGTCTGAAATGAATGAGACTTAGATTTGCACTGAGTTTTCCTACACCCACGGTGAACAGGAATCGGCAATCAATTGAGAGTATACACACAACAGCTGCTTCATTGTTCGCCAATCAATTGAGAGTATACACACAACAGCTGCTTCACACCAAGAAGCACCTGTGTCTTCATGTCCTTGCTTTTAATTTTCCTGTTCCATCTTCCTCATCCTCACCACAGCTCCGCAGATCCAACATCAGCCAGCCCTAGAAGGAACAAGAACCAGCTGTCAGACATCAAATTAGCGTGAGGTAAGCAAAAGTGCAAATAACACCCTACATAATAAAATGACTTTTTTTGGTAAATTACTGAAAAATATGAAGAGTCACTTTCAGCATTTTTACTTTTCTCTGTTCATAGGCATGCTAGATCATTACATCAGTACTCACCAATATTCTAACAGATAAAATGTAACAAACAACAAGAAGCACATAGTCATTCTTCCGGGGTCAGTATGGGCCCGAGGACTAGTTTGGCCTGATACCCGTCGTTAGCAAAAAAATAAAAACACATAGGAGCTCAAATGTAATTTTAGTTTAAGAAAAGAGTTCGTTGAAAAAAGCATTCCCAAAAACAATGACGATAAACTTCCATTACAAAGGAATATAGGACAGCACATAAAACTCAAAATAATTAAGCCTACTTCAAACTGCTTTAGGTTTGGCTTAAAAAATTCTCTTTCTCCAGTCCACTCTAGTTAGGGTGAAATCTTCGGTTACCCATAAGCGGTATGCCTTTTTAAAACCATTCCAGCATAAATGATATACAAATTTGAACATTTCCACCAAGCAGTTCTCATAATTGAAGCCTCTCACATTGAATGTGTCGTCAAACAAGGGAAATAAGCATCATTTCCATCAGCCCTTGTATGGAGACCAAATTAAATGTAAAAGAATGTATGCAGAAAGCATGGCTCGCTGCCTCACTCTTAACCGAGTAACTTAAATTTAGTTTCACATACGATGATCCCAAGTAATTACCATTGATAGGTAAACTACATACCCCTTTCAAATCACCTAAATACAAAAGTGCTAACAAAGGCGATGAACTTTTGAAAAGACTACCAGTTTACAAATAAACATGCAAGGACCAATTCATGTCTTCAGCCTACTTTTCCTTTAAATTGAAGGCAACAGCTTAAAACTTGAATGATTGCATTACAACTTCAGACAGTTGCAAGAATGGAAGACTCATCCATTGATGTTTTTGAGATGAAACTATAATTTTTCAAGGCAAGGGGGTGTAAATACACAAATGAGGAAGAACTAATTATAACTATAGGAATAGTAGCTTGTAAATCTTCTCTACCATTTCTGTTTCAATAAATGATATTATATTACGTCTTCTACCTGTTCGTCTTTTTTGCTTCCCTACGTTTTTTCTTTGTTCCTGGTTGTTCAGTTCCATCTTGGCATTCAATAGAATGAGACTCCTAAATGCAGATCCCTGTCTCAATCTGATCTGGAACACCACAAATCCTATGATTCCTAGCCATCCCTCTACAATTATCATACAATACAAGGCCAGCACTTTGAATCCTTCTGATGCAAGTGCACAACCTTGGACTGATCAAAACCCATTTGGGTATCCAGAAGGAGATGAACCGGGTCCAATTTGAGTTCTTTTGATTTAGTAAGATTTTAGGGATTTACTTTATTTAGGAGGATAATATCTTTTATTTTATTTTCTTCACTTCATTTTCGAAAGTAGGATATATTTGCAAGTTTTAGAGTTTGTTTCTGGCATTGAGTCCTAGTTAGAGTCGTTAATAGCAGATTTAGATTTCCGTTCTTTCTTCAGTCAGACTTTGAGTCTAATTATGAATCCTTGTTTTGGTTTTTATAATTTGGGTCGAAGCCTATGAGCTAGACCGGCTAGTGCATGTGCAACTTCCCCCCCCCCCCCAAAAAAAAAACCCTCTTTTCTTTGGTGTGATCTCCCTCTCTCCCCTGAGTCTCATCTCAGGTTTCTCCCTTCTTCCCTAACCGGCCCTCCACCACCTTATCAAGTATGACTTCACTATTCTTTAAATAGCATATAGGTCTGAGTGTCTGACGTACTCAAAAGACCTTACCGCTGACAGTTGTTTGATGGAGAACTGTTTCTCCCAAGAATTCCTCATGCCTTAATCCTTCATCATCCAAACATCAGCACAGACCCTGGGGAAGTTACAGATCACATAGAGATGTCCTCCAAGAACCCCGGCATTCATATGAAACCCATTGCCCACAAAGTCAGGTAGTGGCACCTCTCAATACTCCTCATCTTGAAGGTCAGATGAAACGATAAAACTGGAGGCGGTCAGGTACCATCTAGCAAGATGAAATGGCATGTCCACAATCCTTCTCCATTCATTGGTGCTAAGTGAGTAGACCTTCTTCACCGCAAAATCGTAAGAGTAGCCATCGTCACCATAAAACTGCACAACCCTTACCAGCTTGTAATCAATGGTTGTGGGGTCGTAACTGTATCCCTTAACAATGAGACAGCAAAAGTTGAATCTAACAGGAAACTCTATAGGTGTACTGGGCATCTTAGTATAATTATATTACATGACAGCTTATTCATTTAGAGGATCATAGTTTACACCACCCAAGAGCCTATACCTTCATATAATGGAACAATTTTCATCACAAATCCATCATCCAGTTTCCTTCCTCAGGCTAGATATGTTCATACACTTCCAATGAAGTTTCTCCCTATTCTGATACAAAAATAGTATCATTAATGATAAGCAAGGTGCTCGGATAACATAATGAAAGTGTTCAACTTAAGAGGAGAGATCTAACAAGTATATGAAAAATCATCCAAGTTCCCAAACTTGGTCAATGTGGGGTTATTCCCAACAAGGTTTAATGTAGTCAGTTTTATATATGGATGTCCGTACATGTCACCTAGTTTGTAAATGATATAAATTATCTACAAAGACCACATCCCCACGAGTTACATGGTTCAAGGTATTAGTATCGTATCAGATGATACATATTGATATCACCAGTACCTGATATGATATGGGCTGATATGACAGATCAATATAGTATCAGTATCAGTATCAGTATCTGTATCTATCGATCTCTGATACTGATGCCTAACCTTTAACTGAGATGCAATACTTGCATGGGTTTGTGTCTGTGAGAATATACATCCTCATTGTGGGTTGATTGGCCCAATAAATATCATAATATCTACCCTACTCCTATGCATATCATTGGCTCGTTCATTAATAGGCGTGGTAGATCATTGAATATGTACCCACCTGACATTAATTTAAACATCACCAATACTCTAAGCAGATAGAATGCAGCCAACAGCATGAAGAAGAAAAGAGATCTAGTGTTATTTCAATTTGAGAATAGAGTTTGTTAAGAAAAAGCATTCCCAAAAAGTATCAATAAACTTCCATTACAAAGGAGTACAAGACAAGCATGTAAAACTCAAAATAAGCCTCAACTCCAAACTACCTTAGGTTTGGCTTCACAAATTATCTTCCTTCAGTCCACTCAAGTCAGGGTGGAATCTTCAATTAGTCAATAAGAGGTAAGCCTACCATTCTCTCCACCATATCATGTCAATTCAGCATTGATATACAAATTTCAATATTTCAGCCTAATTTTTATTCATTGGCAAACAGCTTAAAACTTGATTAATTTCATTACAACTTCAGACAGAAGAAAGAAGGGAAAGAAACACATCTATGGGAGTTGTTTTTTTATATGAAACTAACAATTTTTCACAGCTAGGGTGTAAATGAACAGAGGAGGAAAAAATTTCAAATATAGGAATTCTAGCTTGAATGTTGAAATGTATATCTGCTCTACCAATTGCCATGCCAATAAATAGATTATTACCTCTGCTCCATGAACCTTCTCTTCTTATGCTTCCTGTGCTTTTTCATCATTGCTGGTTGTTCAGTTCCATCCTTCGCATTGAGTGGAACGAGACTCCCAACACAGATCTCTGTTTCCATCCTATCTGGAGCACCGCGAATCCTAAGATTCCTAACCCTTTCCCTAAGGGAATCATACAGGAGAAGCGGCGCTTCTGAATCCTTGTCGAGTATAACATCCCCATTCTTTGAATAGCAAATTGGTCTGACAAACATAAAAGAACTTATCACATCTGGTTGTTCAATGGAGAACTGTTTCAACCAAGAATCCCTCACGCCATATTCCTTCATCACCCAAACCTCAACACGGACCCTGAAGAAGTTGCAGAGCAAGCAGAGTTGTCCGCCAAGAACCCCAACAGTCATATGAAACTCATCGTCCACAAAGTCAGGTAGTGGAATCTCTCGATAATATTCATCTTGTAGGTCGAAGGAAACGATAAAAGTGGAGGCAGTGTCACGTCCTGTCTCGCGCATTGCAACCCAATGAAGAGCATAATTTGCAAGAACCCCATATCCACGTTTGTAGCTGAGATGGTATGGCATGTCCCTGATCTTTCTCCATGAATTGTTCAGAACCCCAAATCCACGTTCGTAGCTGAGATGGTATGGCATGTCCCTGATCCTTCTCCATGAATTGGTCCTAAGTGAGTAGACCTTCACCTCCGAATCACAAGAGTACTCACTGTCACCATAAAACTGCACAACCCTAACCAGCTTGTAATCGTCGGTGGTGGGATCATAACCTAATCCGTAAACTATGAGACGGGGAGAGTCGAATCTGACTGGAAACTCTATAGGTGTAATGGGCAGCTTATGATGCCTTCTGATAGAAGGATTCCAGAGCAATATGTCTTCGTCAGAGTTGGATATACAGAGTAAACCGTTGCACGAACCCAATACTTCGGTTGCTAAATGTGGGCTCTTGAGCGGATGATCAAGTTCTACCGCCGCTCGTTGTTCGCAAGTATCTAAATCGACAGAGAAGAGAGCGCAACGTCTAAAAATGAGGCTGAGGTTGCTATTGCTTGCAAGGGATCGATTGAGGTGCTCTTTGACGAAGGCAGGATCGGCTATAAGAGCACACCAGGTTTTGCATACACACCGGAATTTTAGAAGAGACTTGACCGGAAGCCTTGAAAGTATGTCGGCGATGAGGACCTCTGGCAGGTTCTTGGTCGGTATTGCCTCCTCTTCGGTTATCTTCTCGGTGAACTCTGCCATGGATAGGGACTAGGTTTCATCTTCGAAGTGAAGAAACGTAAGCGAGTATAGAACAAGCAGTGGTGGAGGGAAACGCAGGCCGGCAGCCGCAACAACAAAGAAAGTGGTTCCCTTTGCGTTGTGCGTGACGCAGTGAAGGTGAAAGTAGGGCGAGAAAAGAAGAGAAGTTGGAGGGAAAAAAAAAAAAATTAATCTTTTCTTTTTTTAGTTATTTCGAAAAGTGACTTATAAAATGGTATTTCTTTCATTTCAATGCGAGTTTGGCTCAAATTGAATAATGGTTTGGTTCAATTGGATTTTTAGCTCAACTTAATGGTTTCTTGGGCAGTCTTCTAACTACGACAAAATCATTTGTCAATTTTACAAATATTTTTATTTAATTAATTAACTATCTTATGGCGGTATGGAAGCAAAAATACATTGTCTAGGTCTAAGAAGCAAAAATTTAGTTCTCGATATTGATACCAGTATTAATCTCTATCGATATCAATTTGATCTAGATCGATAATGAAGAGGATTGGTACATATCAGTCACTTTTACCCCTTGATTTTCAGAAAAAATACATTCGTTTTTACTGTTTTACCCCTGAAACAATACAAGTAACCAATACCGCTACTTGAAATCATGCTAAGAAGAGATCGTGACAACAAGTGCAGGATCACTCTGCATCCCAAGGGGTTCTTAACTCATCATTGCTTAGTCTTCTAAAGGGGACAAATGTGATGTCTACACATGCATATTATGTCTCTAGCAGCCTCTCTACTATTACCAATTGGAATCTATCCAATCATAACTTGTTACGATTGTATCGACCCAATCACCCATAAATAGTGGTTGAGCCCACCGTTAGTTAAAACGGGAACGGAAAAAAAATTGAAACGTACGGTATGGGTTTTAAATAGATAAAAACGATGAACGGTACGGTAAAAAAAGATCAAAAAAAAGGGAATGGCAAACGGACGAAAACGAACGGTACGGGTATTAAACGTGTAGTTTTCAAAAAAATGAAACCAAAAAAACGACAGTATACCATGCAATTTGAGAGGTTATTACCTGTATACATACGTCTAATGTTCCAAAAGCTCTGAGAGTCCTAAAATAAAATAGCCCAATAAGCTACAAGAAAATGAGATATTGCTAGCTTTAGCTTTTCCTTATTCTATGGGCTATAAGAAGATAAAATTTTCTCCTATAGATAGTATAGAAGTTAAAAACCAAATACCATATTGTCTTCACTCTTCACTTTTACTCATAGGTTTTTTTTTTTTTAAATTAATTAATTAATTTTTTAAAAAAATTCATATTTTACCTTTAAAAAACGGATTCTTTTGCCGTTTCTGTTTTTTCCGTATTATATAATAGCATATGGGAAAACACGTTCTAAAAGGCAAAATAAAACGCAACCGCGTTTTAAACGCGTTTTAACTAACAGTGGTTGAGCCTCGATTTTTCCGTATAAATAAAAAATTCATTACGTTTTATTACGTTATGATGTTTCAAAAACTTGATTTATATCCCAGTCCTTTTACATGTTTTGCAACAAATATTTAGTTTTGATGTCTCTTGAAAAAAACACTACACAATTCTTTCAAACTTTTCGGATGAAAATTGTAAATTCAAAGAGAAAACCCAATGAAAATGATAAATATCTAGTCATGAAGGAAACTTTATGGCTCATCCAAATAAGCTTATTTGGTTAGTCCATGAATTTATGCCACATGGCAATATGATGTAGTAGTAGTTATGGGCATTTGGAAGAAGGGCAACATCTGGTTAGAGACTTAGATCACACACCAAATTCCAAAATTTCATCCAAATACCCTCAATTTTATGTCCATGCATCAATGTATTTTCAAAACACCCCAAATTAGAGTGCACAACTCAATAGTCTGCTTGTAATCTTATTTCTTTAAGCTTAATTTTGCCACTTGGGCAAGCTATAATTGGCTAGAACATGATAAGTGACCAAAACACCTTCAAATCTGTGTTATCTACAAAAGTTGGGCTACAAGATAAGCTTTACCATTTTATCAAAGAAGTGCCATATATTATTTTTTAGGATAGAGGCAACTAGTTAGATGGATGCATATGCACTAGATTGGACTCTTCTTCTAAGCGCCCATCACTCAGGTCGGCCCACAGTTACCTGGGCGAGCACCACGTGTCTAGGCAATGATTCAACGTTTTGAGAGAAGGCACGGAGAACGTGCTAACAAATGTATGAAAAACAAGGTGCCAAGAACCATTATATCACCGCTAAGACACATGGCACGAGCCCAAGTAGCTATGGGCAAGACTTGGGCAATGGGCACTTAAGAGAGGAGCCAGATCCATATGCACTGCCACATGGAAGTCCAATAATTCTGATAATTAGATATCTAAAAAATGATCTCAATCGGCCACATCAAAAAAATTAATGCACATGTTCATACTCATTATACTTACTTGCATCCTCTTGATAGTCCTGGATTTTTCAATGCTTTATTTTGCCATGTAACCAGCTTCAATCAACTTAAAACTTGAAATGGTGGATTTTTAATGCTTTGTTTTTCTATGGAGCCAACTCCAATCAACCTAAAACTTGAAACTGTGGAAAGTTTTGCATGATGCTTTGGATACCGAAGCAAATTATATATATTTTAATGCCAATCTCTCTTTATCCTCTTTATTGTGTTTTATGAAAGAATGAAGTTGAAACAGAGTGGCTCTGGTTTCTATCATGTGAGTTTGCTAAAAGAATCCTGCCAGCCAGACCACTAGGACTGAGGACCTTCGTTCCTCTACTATCTTGCCATCAATTCTTGCAATTCTTTTACAAGGCGAAGGGTGAACAGTGATCAAGGTGGGGGAGAGAGTGCCTGCGTGCAATTTCGCCAATAAACTGGCGAAGTGCAAATCTTTATTCCTTAATATGGCATGACAGAAATTCTGAGATTTTTGGGAAATCCAAGCCTAACCCATTACCCATCAAAGACCATACAACTGATATCTAAATGGTCGTATGGTTTCTACCAAAAAATAAAAATAAATGGGTGTATGATTTGAACCGTAAATTAGGGGTCATGTATTATTCTCTGTGATGGTAGCTTAGATCATACCACGGGTAGTGCAGGGTGCTCACCTGTTTTATTGGTAATTCTCGGTTTCTTCTTGTATGCGTGGATCATGGTCATGTAGGGAAGGAAAACAATCCTCTCAAGTGCGTCCAGTGAGTATTCCTGCACACTGGACACACTGGGGGCACTTGAGAAAATTAATATTTTCTTTATCTATTTTTTTGGGTGGGTGCTCATTAATATAGACGACTATGATGCTAAGAAAACTTGCAGCCAGAGTTCTGTGAAATATTCAGCAATGATGCATATAGTGATGAGGATATCTTAAAAAGCAAAAAATCCCCAAGGAAGAGTGATCAAAGATAGGCACCACCACAGTTGTATTGACATTTTTAAAGTGTTTGAACAAAAAGATTGAAGTCAGTGAGCTGTAATATGTTCCAAACCATATAAAAAACATAAGGGCATCGATGTTCATACTCTTTAAGTAGGATATACTCTGTAAGCCATGCCTTGATTGCCTTGTGATTTGCTTTCCCATTCTCAATCAGTTCGTTGCTAACCTTCCTGTTCCAACGTCAGCCCTAGAGAACAAGGTTCCACAAATGAGATACTTTACAGCATCAAGGTAAACAGAGGACATTGATATTCATATTCTTAATCACATTAAGAAGCAATATGAAAACACCACATAATCCTATCATCAATTATAGATTAATATTCTAAGGGGAAAAAATGAAACTTGAAACATAAAAATCAATAACATCACATTAACAATTAAGAGTATATACACAACAAACCAAAAAGCACCTATGTTTTCAGGTCCTTCCTTTAAATTTTCCTGATCCATCTTCATCATCCTCACTACAGCACCACATTTCCAAAAATACCCCTGTAAGAGACAAGAACCAGCTGTCAGACATCAAATTTGTGTGAGGTAAGCAAGAAGTGCAAATATTACCCTACCGAATAATATGACAGCAAGAATCACTTTCAGTATTTGTACTTTTCTCTATTAATAGGCATGCTAGATCATCACATCAGTACTGACCTGATGTTTACTCCAACATACCAATACTCTAAACAGAAAGAATGTAGCCAACAAGAAGAAGCACATAGGAGATAATGTTATTTCATTTTAAGAACAGAGTTTGTTGAAAAAAGCATTCCCAAAAAGAGTGACGATAAACTTCCATTACAAAGGAGTATAGGACAGCAAAAAAAAAAACTCAAAATAATTAAGCCTACTTCAAACTACTTTAGGTTTGGCTTCACAAATTCTCTCTCCAGTCCACACTAGCTGGGTTGAAATCTTCGGTTACTCTATAAGCAGTAATACCTTCTTAAAACCACTCCAGCATAAATGATATACAAATTTGAATATTCCACCAAGCAGTTCTTATAATTGCAGCCTCTCCCCTCTAATGTCATCTAACAAGGGAAATAAAGCATCATTTCCATAAGCCCTTGCAGGGGGGTCCAAATTAAATGGAGAAGAGTGCAGAAAGCATGGCTTACTGCCTCACTCTTCTCCAAGTAACTTATACATAGGAAGATCCCAAGTAATTACAATTGATATGTAAACTAAATACCCCTTTCACATCAGCCACACGCATAAGTGCTAACAAAGGCAATAAACTTTTGAAAAGACCACCAGTTTACAATAAACAAGCAAGGACCAATTCAAGTCTTCAGCCCACTTTTCCTTCAAATTGAATGTAACCAGCTTAAAACTTGACTGATTGCATTACAACTTCGGACAGTTGCAAGAATGGAAGACTCATCCATGGTCATTTTTGAGATGACACTAATTTTTAGGGCAAGGGTGTAAATACAAAAATGAGGAACAAACAAATGTAACTATAGGAATAGTAGCTTGTAAATCTGCTCTAGCATTTCTGTGTCAATAAACGATACTAGAAGAGATGGCTGAGTGGACAAAAACGGCGGATTGCTAATCCATTGTACGAGTTGTTCGTACCAAGGGTTCGAATCCCTCTCTTTCCGTTTTGTCTAATGACTTGAGATTTTTCTTTTATGCATTTATGTATCACCCTTACAAATAAACGAGAACTGAAAGATTCCCT
>NC_056563.1:8034921-8035069 GCF_013358625.1 Macadamia integrifolia | reverse complement strand
ATTCCCTAAAATTACCACACACAAAATTGAATCATTTTATGGGCTAGAAGATATATCTATTAATGATTATGTATGGGAAGATTATCATATTGAGAGGGAGAAAATTCCAGAACATCTGATGTGACGTATATAATGAATAAATAGGAGT
>NC_056563.1:8034174-8034901 GCF_013358625.1 Macadamia integrifolia | reverse complement strand
ATAAATAGGAGTTAATATCATTCCAATTGCCATTACTAAAGTAATTAGTATTTTTGCCATTAAAAGATATTTTTGGGTAGTAAAGTCTACTCCCTGTTCTTCTTCTTTTTCTGCTTCCTATGCTTTTTCTTCATTCCTGGTTGTTCAGTTCCATCTTTGGCATTTGAGTAGTATGAGACTCCCAATGCAAATCCCTGTCTCAATCCTATCTGAAACACCACAAATCCTAAGATTCCTAGCCATTCCTCTAGAGTGCTCATACAAGACCAGCACTTCTGAACCCTTCTGATACATCCGGTGCACAACCTTGGACTGATCCAAACCCATTTGGGTATCTAGACGGAGAAGAACTGGTTCCAATTTGGGTCTTTTTCTAATTTAGTTTTAAGGATTTACTTTATTTAGGAGCATAAGATTTTTTTTTTTTTTTTTTTTAATAATTCACTTTAATTTAGAAAGTGGGATACGTTTGCAAGTTTTAGAGTTTGTTTCTGGCATTGAGTCCTAGTTAGAGTCTTGCAGATTTAGATTTCCTTTCTTTCTTCAGTCAGTCTTTGAGTCTAATTATGAATGTTTGCTTTGGTTTTTATAAATAGCCGTGTAATCCAATATGGAGAACAGTTGAATGATGGAATAAGATTTGAATTTAGGTCGAAGTTTGTGGGCTGGTACGTGTGCAACTTCTCCCCCCAACCCCTCTTTTCTTTGCTGTGATCTACTGATCTCC
>NC_056563.1:8010509-8034154 GCF_013358625.1 Macadamia integrifolia | reverse complement strand
GGCCCAATACAACAACAAAGCCTTATCCCAACTTAATGGGGTCGGCTAATAAATACCATAATATCTACCCTACTCCTATGCATAACATTGGCACATTCATTTATAGGTGTGGTAGATCATTGAATCTGTACCCTTCCTGACATTAAATCAAACATAACCAATACTCTATGCAGATAGAATGTAGCACACAGCATGAAGCAGAAATGAGATCTAGTGTTATTTCAATTTGAGAATAGTCTGAAGAAAAAACATTACCAAGAAACTTCCATCATAAAAAGAGTATAAGACAAGCATGTAAAACTAAAAATAAGCCTATTCCAAACAACTTTAAGTTTGGCTTCACAAATTCTCTTCCTTCAGTCCACTCTAGTTAGTCTGAAATCTTCAATTAGTCCACAAGACGTAAGCCTTCCAGTCTCTCCCCACCACATAATGTCAATTCAACATTGATATACAAATTTCACTATTTCCACCAAGCAGTTCTTATAGTTACAGCCTCTCCTCTCTAATGTGCAATGTGCCATCTAACAAGGGGAAATAAGCATATACTGCCTCACTTTTACCCAAGTAACTCAAATTTGATTCACATATAAGATGTCATACAGGAGGAAACAATTTTAAATATTATATTATTACCTCTGCCTTTTCTTCATTGCTGTTTGTTGAGCTCCATCTTTCGTATCGAGTAGAAGGAGACTCCCAATGCAGATCTCTGCTCCATTCCTATCTCGAGCATCACAAAGCCTAATATTCCAAACACTTCTACTACGCGGATCATACAGGATAAGCGGCGCTTTGTCTGCTGTATACTTGTCGAGTATAACTTCTCCATTCTTTGTATAGCAAATAGGTCTGATGCAGCAAAAAGGCCATATCACTGCTGATTGTTCAAGGGAGGACTGTTTCACCCAAGAATCCCTCACGCCGTAATCCTTCATCACCCAAACCTCAACACCAACCTTGGAGAAAATGCGGAGCAAGCAAAGTTGTCCTCCAAGAACCCCAAGATTCATATAAAACCCATCTCCCACATAGTCAGGCAGTGGAACCTCTCGATACTCCTCATCTCGAAGTTCAAAGGAAACGATAAAACTGGAGGTCGTGTCAGGTCCCGTCTTGCGCATTGCAACCCAATGAAGAGCATAATTTGCAAGAACCCCATAGTAGCAATGGCAGGTGAGATAGTATGGCATGTCCAAGATCCTTCTCCATGAATTGGTACAAAGTGAGTAAACCTTCACCTCCGAATCACAAGAGTAAGGGTAATCATCGTCATCATAAAACTCCACAACCCTAATCAGCTTGTAATCGTCCGTGGTGGGGTCGTAACCAAATCCGTAAAACATGTGACGGAGGTCTGATCTGAGTAATCTGACTGGAAATTCTATAGGTGTAAAGGGCACCTCATGATGCCTTCTGATAGAAGGATTCCAGAGCAATATTTCTTCGTCAGAGTTGGAAATACAGAGTAAACCGTTGCATGAACCCAATACCCTGGTTGTCATTCTTGGGTTCTTGAGCGGATAATCGAGTTCTACCTCCTCTTCTTGTTCGCAAGAATCTAAATCAAGAGAGAAGAGATAGCGACGTCCCAAAATGAGGCTGCGGTTGCTATTGCTTGCAAGGGATTGAGGTGCTTTTTGACGAAAGCAGGATTGGTTATAAGAGCACACCAGGTTTTGCATACACGCTTGAATTTCAGAAGAGACTTGACTGGAAGCCTTGAAAGTATATCGGCGATGAGTTCTTCAGGCGAGTTCTTGGTTGGTATCGTCTCCTCTTCGCTTATCTTCTTGGTGATCACCGCTAGGGTTAGGAACCCAGGTTCTACTTCGGAGAGAAAAGATGCAATGCGAGGATTCATTGAGCAATGGCGGAAGGAAACGCAGGCCAGAACACGGAATACGTGCAGACGTGCAGTGGGTCACAATGCGTTGTTCTTGGGGGGAGATTCAAAAAATGGGGATGGAATCAACGGATGAAAAGGGTGTCTGTGTTGGAAATATTCTGTTTTTGGGTGGGACCGTGGGACACATAGGCGAAATGATCTATGTGCTGCGGCCGCGCCCTTGTGTTTGGGTGTGTCTCTTTTGTCTCACTCATAAAACACTTACTCAAAAGTTAAATTGGAATGGATGAGTTAATCACGTAAATGATAAATATGAATTCATGAACTGAAAACACTAGAAAATCCTTGAGGAATTGGTGTGACTAAAATGGGCCATCGATCACTTCCTTTAAAGTTGCAGTTGCTCTATGATGTGAGCCGGGTTCTTGTAAATCAGCTCCAAGAATACCTTGCAAATTCTTCTAGTAATCATTGCACTCACTTTGCACCCAAAAAAAAAAAAAAAAAGTTACACTCAGCTTACTGGGCCATGGCAGGATACATCAGAATTGTACTCATTTAGACGATAAACAATGATTAAAAAACAAAAAGGAAATATAAGTTGAGATTATCATAAAAACGATTAGAAAAATGGGCTTAACCTCCTTTGCATATACTAGGAGAAAATACAGCACCAGTAGTTGTCTTTTCCCTTAAAAGAAATACCAAAAAGTCATGTCTTTTTCATTGGACATATTTGTTGATCGCTCAGAACATATCTTCCACTCAAAAGATAACCCTCTATTTTACAGACATTTTCATGAAAGAAAACAATATTTTGAATCATATATTATAAAATTATTTAAAAATTTCAACAATCCTCACATGATTCAAAATATTCCAAACAACCGGTAAACTTGATTGAGTATATTAGAAATAGTGAAACATGTTATAGAAATTTTTTAAACTTGAATTTACAATAGGTCTAATAAATCACGTCACAAAACACGGGTGAAATCAAACTTGTCAAATGTTCCTCATCAATATAACTAATTAACCTATTATCCACATCTTACCATTCGACTTTTTAGTGACCCAAAGCACGGCATGGAGAGATCATGTCACATGTGGGTTTTGAGCCATCATTTTATTTGGTAAAGATAAGAAGGGTGTAGAAGAAGTAATATTGATGAGAAGTAAATAGTTCGAAGAGGATCAGTGAGAATTTGAAGCTATTCAATTTTTTATTTTATTTTTTTATGCCTATTAAGAAAAAGATTACGCAATTCTTCAAGGTTTTCCGAGGTAAATTTTAAATTCAAAGAGAAAATCCAATCAAAATGATATAGGAAAAATGTCACTTTATGATCAATCCAGATAAGCTTATCTGGTTAGTCCATGTATATCTGTCACATGGCAATATGATGTAGCGGTTCTAAGCATTGGGTAGAAGAGCAATGTATAGCTAGAGCACATGCCAAATTCTAAAATTTCAACAAAATACCCTCTATTGCATGTCCATACACCTATGTATTGAATTGGAATGCACCCCTCAATAGTCTTCTTGTAGTGCTGTTTTGCTTTTCATAAATCTTAATTGTGACTTGGGACAGCTGTGTTACAAGAAATTAATATTTTAAATTTTAAAATAAATTAATATTTTAATTTACTTTGTTAAATCATCAACAATTTTGAAAAGATATTACACTTAATTACAATCAATAATTGATAAAAATATCAATATATATCCTGTTCTATCAAAAAAAAAAAAAATCAAAATACCTATATAAACGGTAGGGTCAAAAATGTCGATCTGAGTCGAGTTTGTAAATGGGCCAAGCCAATGGGGAAGCCCATCGAGCTTACCCCTTGCACTGTGCACTACTTATTTATAAACAGGCCGAGCTTAGGCTTAACATGTTTATCAATCAGGCTGGTCTTGATCAGGCCATAAATGTGTCAAACTCAGTCGAGCTTATCGGTGGAATTGACACTCATAATCTTTTGGGCCTAGATGTGTACTGCAAATTATCAGAAGTGAGTATTATATAAATGCATTTCAAAAGGGAGGAGGGAGGAGGGAGGAGGGAGGAAGCGATCTCGTACACTGGTTATAACCTCAATATGCCAAACATTTCAATTTAATGCATTTCTTCTTTTTCCATAATTGAAAAAAAAAATCTCAGTTTCTTGTTTGTAATCATGGTCATGTAGGGGCGTCACAGGTATAGTATAAGAACTGTTTCAAGGATAACAGGGATTCAACTACCACCAAAAGTGCAAGGCCGCTCTGAAACCATCTCTGTGCTAGGACCATACACAAGGACATTCCATCAGAAGCTTTTCCATTTTTACTTTTATTTTTTTCCTTATGAGAAAAAAGCTTCTGCACTTTAACCATTTGTCCTCATCCTCCCAACAAACCAACAAACCAAACACTACAAATATTATCAAGCTTCACAAAATGAAGAGAGACACTTCACATATATGAACCAGATCATGTTTTGAAAACCCTCCCAGCCTAAACCCATTCATACCACTATGAAGAAATAACAATAAAAAAAAAAAATGACCCATTTTGGTTACTGGGTCATTAGCTCGACAGGTTAACAAACCGGCCAACTGATTCAACACTGCAGCCAAACAGCCTAACGCTTAAGGTGGAACCCAATGCTTCACACCAAGCCAATCCATCGCGCCTTCAGACTGACATTCCACCACAATAGAATCTTACAAACTTCTTTTTTTTTTTTTGGGGGGTGGGGGGGAGAGACAATCTTCTTAGTGGCCAGGTTGGAAGGTTGCCAGGTGGACCAATGTTGTTTGAACCAGTCTCAAAACAATGATATAGATGACTGATATTATGAAAACTAACGATCAGAGTTTTGTGAAATATTCAGCAATGATGCATGTTATGGTGATATAAAAAACAAAAAAAAAATATAACAAAAGAATCCCAGGGGAGAGTGAAAAATGCAATATCAAATGCCCCACTAGTTGTATTGACATTTTTATAAGTGCTTGAACAAAAAAGATTGAAGTCAGTGAGTTGATATGTTCCAAACCATACAAAAACATAAGAGCACCATAAACAACAGTATCCAAATACAATCAACAGATTATGTACTGTACTGCAAAGAAGGGATACATAGGATATTTGTAAGCCCATGCCTTGATTGCCTTGTCATTTGTTTTCTCATTCCCAATTAGTTCATTGCTAAACTTCCACTTCCAACGTTAGCCCTAGAGAACAAAGTTCCACAAATGAGATACTTTACACTTTTACAGTATCAAGGTAAATAGAGGACAACAATTTTTTTTTTTTTCTTTGGGGGTGAAGAAAACGGTATTCATACCCTTAACAGCATTAAGAAGCAATAAGAAAACAACACATAATCCTATCATTGATTATAGATTGAGATTACAAAAACAACAATCACAACAACAACAACAACCACCACCACCACCACCAAAGCCTTATCCCCAACTTAATGGGGTCAGCTACATGGAGGTTCCAAGTAAAGATTATAAATTGAATTCTAAGGAAAAAATGGAACTTGAAGCATAAAATCAATAATATCACATTAACAATTGAGAGTATATAGCTTTGCACCAAGAAGCACCTCTGCCTTCATGTCCATACTTTTAATTTTCTTGTTCCATATTCCTCATCCTCAAAACATCATCTCCACATGTCCAACATCAGCCCTGGAAGAAACAAGAACCACCGGAAGACATCATATTTGTGGAAGGTAAGCAAGAAATGCAAATATCACCCTACTGAATAATAAGACAGCAAAAGCCACTTTCAGTATTTGTGCCTTTCTCTGTTATTATTAGGCATGCTAGATCATCACATCGGAATTCACCTGATGTTGACTCCAACATACCAATACTCTAAACAGATAGAATGTAGCCAACAGCAAGAAGCACATAGGAGTTCTAAAATTTTTATTCAGTATGAAGGCAAACCAGCTTTGAACTTGATTAATTGCATTTCAACTTGGAAAACTCATCAATGGGATTTTTTGAGATGAAACTATAATTGTTCACGGCAAGGGTGCAAATACACAAAGGTGAAAACAATTTTAAATAGAGAAATAGTAGCTCGACAACTCTACCAATTGCCATGTCAATAAATAATTATTACCTTCTTCTGCTTTTTCTTCTTTCCTGGTTGTTCAATTCCATCTTGGGCATTGAGTGGAATGAGACTCCCAATGTAGACCTCTGCTTTCATCCTATCTGGAGCACCAGGAATCCTAAGAGTCCTAACCCTTCCACTACGAGGATCATACAGGAGAAGCGGCCCATCTGACTTGTTGAATATAACTTCCCCATTCTTTGAATAGCATAAAGGTCTGGCATGTCCAAGAGAACTAATCACCTCTGGTTGTTCGATGGTGAACAGTTTCACCCAGGAATCCCTCACGCCGTAATCCTTCATCACCCAAACCTCAAAACGGCTGGAGATTCGGCAGAGAAAGCAGAGTTGTCCTCCAAGAACCCCAACATACATATAACTATAATTGTCCAAAAAGTCAGGCAGTGGAACCTCTCGAAACTCCTCATCTTGAAGGTCAAAGGAAATGATAAAATTGTCAGGTTCCAAGTCGCGCCCTGCAACCCAATGAAGAGCATAATTTGCGAAAACCCCAAATCCTCCGTAGTAGATACGATATGGCATGTCCCGAATTCGTCTCCATGAATTAGTGCTAAGTGAGAATACCTTCACATCCGACTCGCAAGGATCCGAATAACTAGAGTCCGAATCGCAAGAATATTGATCGTCATCAACAAACTGCACAATCCTTATCAGCTTGTAATCATCAGTGGTGGGGTCGTAACCTAATCCGTGAGCAACGAGACTGGGGAAGTCGCTTCTGACCAACTCTATAGGTGCATTGGGCAGCCTATGATGAGTTCTGATAGAAGGATTCCAAAGGAACATGTCCACCACAGAGTTGGATATACATAGTAAACCGTGGCATGAACCCAATACTCCGTTCCGCAGGCAGGAGTTGTACATACCGAGTGAAATGTCGCATGAACCCTCTACTTCGTTCGACAGGTCGTAGTCGTATATAGAGTCTAGTGAAATCTCTTGGGGATGATCGAGTTCTACCGCCGCTTCTTGTTCGCAAGCATCTAAGTCGACAGAGAAGTAATGATGGTAGTATCCTAAAATGAGGCTGAGGTTGCTATTGCTTGCAAGGGATCGATTGAGGTGTTCTTTGACGAAAGCAGGATCGGTTATAAGAGCACACCAGGTTTTGCAAACACAATTGAATCTTAGAAGAGACTTGACCGGAAGCCGTGTAAGTATGTCCGTGATAAGGACCTCAGGCAGGTTCCTGGTCGGTATTGCCTCCTCTTCGGTTATCTTCTCGGTGATCTCCGCCATGGCTAGGTAGCAGGGTTGTTCTTCGGAGATAAGAAATATGAGAAAACAGAGAGAGAAAAGAAGAGGAACGTTTATTCATGCCTTTCTAGAATTCTGACTTTTTTTTATAGAGTCCCATATTCCTTTACCACCAATCAGACCGTTACATGTAATCCTAAAATGCAAGAGGTGTGCCTATTCCTCCTACGCACGATTGAGGGCGTTGGTGATGTGTTATCCAGCTCAGCATCCTCAGTTACTACTCTGGACGAAACGCAGGCCGGCTGCCGGCACAAGAAAGACAGTGGTCCCCTTCACTTGAGAAAACACCCACCAGCCTGGATTTTTATTTATTACATTCTAAGATGACGGTGTTAGTTTTAAACCATCAGTTTTGCCTTATTTACATTAATGTCCATGTTAGCTTTTCTTAATGTCTTTTTACTTTTTACTTTTTTACCCTTCCAATACACGTCCATATATGAACGTGTCATCTCAGGTGAATTGCAAGGAATAATCTCTCTGATACGATGATCTTCGAGGTGTGAAATCAACTCCAGAACCTAACTCTGGATGGAGACAAAGAAAAGAGACTCGCCTTAAAATGGTGTACCCACCACTCCCCTTATTTTACTTCTACCATTTTGGTTGTATTTTGATTTGTTTCCCCCCTCCCCCCTTTACTTGTATCCCCTTATTCTTTCTCATGTTTCTCCTCACCCTTAGGTCTTGATTTTTTGCGCCCTTTTCTTATAAATGGGAGAGATTTTCATATCAAAGTTTCTATTGTCATTAGATATTATATGCGTCAAATCAAAAACAAATTATTAATTTTGATTAATTCACATTTATATTTTTATGTGTTATAGCATGTCTAGAGGTATGACCACGAAGTGTTCACAACTAGGGTTGGGGTTGGGCTCTGTGTTGTGATGGTTGTCTCATTTGTGTTTTTTGAGAATTATCACTAGACACAAATGTAAGTATACATTTGTGAGTGTATCAAACTCGATCATTCAAGAACTCTGCATAGTTTAATATTGAATATTTTATGTAATATGGTTTCATAATGATAGCCGTGTGGTCCCTCGAGGTCGTTATTGTTGTAGCCCAACATTATGTATTTTAGTGTACATATGGTTGGTATCTACATTTGACTAGCTATATATCATTCCATTGGATCATTGTATTTTTTTGTCAGTGAAATGACGCTATAAGGAATCCACTTCTTATATAGAAAAATAACTTGGGAGAGAATCATGAATTTTACTAGACGAAATTCTAGACTTGGTTTAATTATGAAATGTTAGTAAAACATTATATGGTTTTATTTTATGTACCATGGTTTTCTATGATAATAGTGTGGTCCCCTGACTTGAAGGTCGTTATTGTTACAGACCAACATTGTGTATTTCAGTGTGCCTCATTATGTATTTTAATGTAAATATACTTGGTATCTACAACTATGATAGTTGTGTGGTCCCCTAATCTAAGAGGTCGTAATTGTTGCAGACCAACATTGTGTATTTTAGTGTGCATCATTATGTATTTTAGTGTACATATGGTTGGCATCTACACTTGACTAGCTATACATCATTCCACTGTACCATTGTATTTGAATGTTAATGAAAGTGACGCTTAATAAGATATCCACTTTCTATATAGAAAAAATATCTTAGGTGAGAATCCTGAATTTGATTGGATGAATTTCTGAATCTGGTTTAATCATAAATTGTTTAAAAAATATTTATAAATTATTATTTCTAATAAATATATTTATAAATGTTTAATCATATTCTTTCATTATTCAATCGGTGGTTAGGATACTCTATTCAGTAGACTTGGGCCGACAGTAATTCAATTCCATACCCTAAGATCCACTGTAAGATATTGTTAAGTTTAAGAATCTACATATAGTGTTTTCTATCATTATAGGTTTTATGGTTATTACCATACTAAGGTGTCTCTATGTATAATTATGTTTAGTTAGATTTTTAAGTAAGACTATTAAGTTACCATAGTGTTCAACCAAATAGGATTGTACCACTTGGTACATAGAATCTAAAGAAGGTTCTGAGTTCTGACTATTTAATATCCTTAAGAGGATAAAAAATGTGATCATAATGGAGAGAATACCTTTCGTTGTCTTCTGTGGATCAGTAAACTCTAATTTATTATGATGTTTTAGATTCTATCTTTTTTTTTTTTTAATTGTCTATTTCTAAATACTTGTGGTTGACTTGCCCCCTTGGATTATGCGAAGAATTTCTCAGGGCTCCTTCATTGGTTAATTTTGTTTAAGCCTTATGTTATTCATCGTTCAAATATACCTCTTTTGATTTGTTCATATTCTTTTAATTTCAGCTGTTACAATATACTTATTTATTTTTTTTCTCGAAATAAATGTGTTTTCCAAAACCAACCATTATCCCCTATCCATATGAATTCTGTTTATTTACAAATGGATGTCCAGTTTCTCCTTGTAATCTTTTGCATCCTCTACCATATTGTGAGGACCGATAGGATTTTGCGAACCTCTTTCCTTGTGGTATGGGTTCAACGATTTCTATTGACTAAGATTCATCACCTAGATTAAGGTCTAAGATTCACCTCTAAATGGGGGGGGGAAAAAAAAAAAAACTCCATCCAAACTGCATGACCATGAGTTAGGGTTCATGTCCAGTTGTTGTCCAAGGAAGGGGTTAGGCACCTCGATCCACCAGATATAAATTGGATTTCAACCATAGATAAAAGAAAATAAACATGGCTAAAATACGTAAAAGAGAGAAGGATCAAATCCACATAGTTGTATCCAACTGTTCTATATGGTTACTGTACTAAATGTGAAATAGACATGCTGAAAAAGCACAGAATAGGCATGACAAACTAAATCTAATGTTCAACACATTGGTAGATATACATGAAAAAGAAGGAAAATGGAATAAATCGACATAACTTTGTCTGGCTTTACTGTATCATTAGTATACAAAATGTAAAACAAAAATGCTGAATTATAAAAAATTAAGACAAAAGCTAGCCCTAGCATTCATCTCATGGAATATGTAGCATGGTATCATGGACATGGGCATTGGGACCATGGAACACAATTATCATAATGTCATACAAAGCAAATCTTACATATGATAAGTACATAAACAAGAAAACAATTTAATCCAAATCAAATAAAAGCATATTGTACTTAAATGAGGGGAAAATATGGAACATGCTAAAAAGGAGAAACTTGCAATGGGGAAACTGACAGTAGAAAATGAAGTAAAAAAATCATAAAATTTTGAAACAATCAGATTATATGGAAGAAACCAAAATAAATAAGTTTGAAGAAGGAAAGTTTTGAAAAAAAAACTTATAGAAAATACAATTAAGTAGCCTGAATATGAGAATCCACTATTTGAAAATCTCAGGTTAACAACAAACCACCAAGAGAATAAATCCGAGAAAAATAGTAAATTAAATATTAAAAATAGAAAATCTACAGTAGATAGATGAAATGATAATATATAATTTCAAATAAGGAATTATTGCAAAATAAGGTATAAGAATCCATGTAATTGATTACATTTCATTGTTGTCTTACTAAAGACAATAGTGAGTTACGCTTAGTAAAAGTATGATAAACTGATGTGTAAAAACTCAAAATGAAAAATTGTAAAATAGAAATGAAAGAAGACTTATCATCTACAATTTTTGTGAAGGGTGCTTGGTAGTTGGAAGGACTTGAGCTCAGGTAATCTATAGTGCAAATCAGAATTGATGTGGAGTACAACAAAATAGCTCCAAAGTGTGATTCCAGTTTGCGAATCTCGATGATAATAACGGCTTATACTATGTGGGATACCCCAAAATGTGAGAGGAGTCCGATATTTATAGTTTGGAGACCTCTTGGTCAACCAAGATAGGTATGTAGTGAAGATAGGTATGTAGTGTTTTCATGTGTGGGATGATCCCTTTCCTCTTAGGAGAGAGATTTGGAAGCAAATATCTCTCAAGGGGTGGACATATGTTCACATTTATCAAATGGATTTACTACAGCATTCTAGGTGTCCTAGGGGTCTTAATGTGTGTCTAGGGTCATGCCTTGGGTGGCAAGTAGGAGATTTTGGCCGAGATATAGCTAAAGATTCACCAAATCTCTACAAAATTGTAGAGCCAGCACAATATGCACTCTGGCTATCGAGTTGACTCATTGTGTTTTGTCCAATTGGGTTTTTAGCTCAAATTAGGATCGGTCTATGGTTTCTTAGGTGGTCTTGATCAATTCTAAATGTGTCAAAGCCATATTTTAATTTTGTAAATATTTTTGTTCAATTAATTAACCATCCTATGCCGGTATAGAAGCAATAATACATATCCTAGGTTTAAGAAAAGATCATAACATAAGTATAGAATCACTCTATGGCTTAAGGGGTTCCCAACTCATTATTGCTTAGCCCTTCCAAGGGTGACAAAATGTGGTGTTTACAAATATGCCTATTATGCCTTTTGTTGCTTATCTACTATTACCAACTAGAGACCATTCAATCATAATTTTCTGATGGTTGTACTGACCCAATCACCCATAATAGTGGTTGAACCTCGGTTTTGTTGTATCAGTCAAAATTTCATTATGTTTTATTGAGTTAGGGTAATTTACAACGCTACCCTAGAGAATGCTAATATTAGAGGGACAACAACTCTGTGAAGTTGGTAAGGTTACGTAAACACTTGCCCCCCTAGACCTTGCCGTAGCAGGAGCCTCGTGCTTACATGTTGTATTTTCGTGAATTCTCTTGACAGTCCTAGAGAATTCAGGTGTGACCCAACTTCGGAGAACCTTGGGTTCCTCTTGTTAACCACACGGTGGTGAAGAGGTCAAACCATATTGTGCGATGAGCTGTGCGGGACACCCTGAGAGGGGATGTGGCAATGGCAATTTGGGAATAGAGAACCAATGAAGATAATGGTAGACTTCACATAATCAACATCAACTCCGGACGGTTTTTGGATGGTTTGCTTAATCCATGCCAAGGTGGAAATTGTTGGGTTTATATCTTATATTATATAATGGGTTCACACAATTATTATTAGATTGCATATGTTTGATTTGGGTTCTAGGTCCATTATATGTATAAGAATATTGTGGTTGCATGGGGATTAGGATTTATATGATTTCCCACATATTGTTTTTGTAAGAAAACCCAAACACAAGCACATAGTGATTAATCGTTTTTTCGAACATTCCTCTTGTTCGGTAAGATTGTTTGCTTAATTTCTTTCTCGTGTTTACATTCATTCCCAACACAAAAGTGTCCCCTTTTTTTTTTTTATCAATTCAAGTCAAACAGATTGGAGCTGAACTAAATGCAGAGCTGCTTATAATATTAAGATAAGCCTTAAGAAACGCAATGTTTACTGTTTCATATGCTTTGGTTTCCCTCTAAAAATCTAAAATCCTTAAACAAAGAAAAAAAAAATTCAAAAATTCAAAAATCTCAAATTAATTGAGAAAAAAAGAAAGAACATTTTATTTAACAGGTGGCCTCCACAGCAAGTCTCTTGGTGATGCCGCTGCCACAGTTGGTAGAGCCCAGAGTTGCTTCTGAAGCATCAATGGTACAACTTTCCTTCCCAACACAAGCCTTCTCAATGACTGACAAAGCATTTGATGCCTCACAAGTACCTTTCTCAAAGGCTCCACATATCCCTTGAGCATCACCAAAGCTTGCAAACCTGATCTGAGAGATGGTTCGACCACTTGGCAAGAAAGCTCCAATTTCTTCCCTTGTTCAACATTCCCACAAGCTGACCCAACGGTGATGGTTTGGAAATTCACAAATGAAGGGTTCCCTCCCAGCTCTTCAAACAAGACCAATGTATTCTTATCATCATGTAGGAAGGACCATGGGACATGGTAATACCTTTGAGAAGGTTGCCCACAATTTGTCAAACACTTGGTGTTACTATAGGCACCACAGTAGTCACACTTAGAATCAATGCTGCAACCATCTTCATCAGCAAGGAAGGTTGGCCAGCAGCTACCAATGCTCTGACCATTAACCCAAGCATAGCCCTTACCCAAACCTTGCAAGTCCACCACAACTGGTTCTGTTCCTAATGGAGCCTTGAAGCTACTCTGCAAATACCCAAAAAAATCAAAAAAATCAAAAAAATCAGAGATGAAAACAAATAGATTTAAGGGTTTGAATGATGATAGGAATTAAACAGAAAGAGAGTTGTTTACAACCTTGTACCAAGACATCATCCTGTTGATGGGAAGATCCTACGTGTACCATCCCCTTTGGGATTGGACTTCATAGAGATGTCTCTCCTCACCATGCAAACCCACCTTGTAAGTTCACTTGTATGAAGACAAGTCCTTGCTTATCTCCTCATTCATCTTATTCTTTCCAACTAACACCACCGGTCCCAAAATTCCGTCCGGTGCAGTATCATAGAAGGCACAATAGTTCTTCAACCCAACTGTGACACTCAACAAAACAATCAAATTCTTGCCAGAATTAACCTTGATATTCTGCTCAAACACAAAATTGGAACCTCCAATTTTAGCCCATTGAGATCCAACATGTTTGCCATTGAGAAAGGCATGGAGTACATGACCTGTAGTGTTCACTCTTAGGGTTATGTCCTGACCAAAGATAGGATCTTGTTTATCAATGTTAACATTGGTCATGTACCAGAGGTAGTCAATGGCATCATCAGTGGCCTGCTTTTGCTCCAAGAGTTGGTTGATGGCAAAGGCATCCTTTCCATGAAGGGTAGTATCCCTCACATCTTCAGGCCTCCATTCCCAGCTGAGGCTTCTGGGTTCATCTTCTGCTCCATTTGGCTTCTTGACCATGATGGAAGTTTGAACATTAACCTTGGCAGTGTTATAGGCTTCAGTTTTGCAGTCTGGTAGGATACTAACAGACCATGCAGGGACTGTATGTTGAGTTACTTGGAAAGTAATAGTGGCATCAGTGGTCTCATTGGCATTGCCAATGAAGCAGCTAGATGTTTCACTAGTGGTATACACAGTTGCCTGTAATAATAAAGCTTCTTTAAGTTATGGTTCTAATAGTTCGAAAAATAAAAAAAAATAAAAAAAAATCCAATATAGACATCTATGTTAGAAACTCACTGTAACAGAATTTCTAAAGTCAGTGGTATTCACATCTCCATATGTGAGAACTTTCTCCATTGATTTAAGGAGAAGATGAAGTTCCTTCAGATGTCCCCATTTGGGTTGATTCAGATTTCCTATAATTTAAATTCAAATAAATAATTAAAGATAGAACAATACAAAGCATATTATGAGTAAAGCATTTATAGAAAAGATTGATTTGATTACCAAATTCATCAAGGGGTGCATCATAATCATAAGTGGTGGTGATATATGGACCACCTGCAACCCTGCCAAAGTTTGTGCCACCATGGTACTAACAAAATTATTAGAAATTATCAGTGAAATATCATAATAAGAAGAAGAAAAATATAAGATATGGCAAAAAATACTAACCATATGGTAATTTTGGAAAGCACCACCAGTTTGAAAAAACCTTGCAACTGAATAAGAAAGATCCTCAGCAGTCCTGTGTGGGTCTTTACCACCCCAATTCTTAAACCTGGAATTCACATTCATGTATAATTAATGGAACAAATATCAAAATATCAGATTTAACTAAGGAGAAAAGAGTCAAGAAAACACACCAGCCAGTCCAATTCTCAGTCCACATCTTAGGGGTATTAGGGTTGGTTGGGGTGAAATTATCACAGTACCAACCATTACATGAGTTGATCTGTTTATTAAAAAAAATCAAAATAGCTAGTAATAACACGATATGGATAGCCCACTATCAATGGGGTTGGTAGCCTAGTAGTGAAAATGCCCTCAATCTATCACCGCTCGAGTCGGTTGGTTGTGAGTTTGAGTTTTAGCATGCCCACTATTTCCCATTGGACCTGCAGAAGCGCTGCTTGCTATACGAGGGTTTGTCCTGGGGGCTATGATCATTACCATGGAGCACCCTTTTGGATTACCAAAATAGAAAAAAGATAACTCTTTCTAAGGGGCTCTATTCTACTCATCCAATTGCCTTAGAACCAAGGATCAAATGCTCTAATACCATTGATACAAATCTTTACTCAACCCATAAATCGGCTTATAAGTTGAGGAAATACAAGATCGCATCAATCTATATCTAATCCATTCCTAACCAATGTAGGATCAGCCCCATGTGACCGATATGGGATTGTAAATAATACTTAATAGTCTATGCAAGAAGGTAAAAGGAAAGTTGGAAAAAAAAAAAGGGACATTACTATAGGTGGAGTAGCATCACTTTGTTGGCACAAATTCATGGGACATCAATACCAAGGGATTCAGCCATATTAGCACACCAATTAATGTATTGTTTTCCAGCATCTCCATAACTTGACATAATGTTTCCATATTCATTCTCAATCTATTATGTATAAATAGATTAATAAAATATTAACAACTAATCATAATATTACATAAAAGGGATAAATTTGAGAGAAAAAAAAAATCTAGAAATTTATAACAAACCTGAGCAATGATCACGGGTCCTCCTTGTGATGCAAAGAGATTTTCTTGCTTTACCATATCCACTATCACGGTGGTGAAGTTTTGCATCTCATTCTGAAAAGGATAGAAAAAAAAAAAAAAAACATTTTAAGTATTTAATATTTGAATTCCATAATTATTTAAAAAAAAAAAAAGCAAAAGTAAATAAAAAAAAGTTAGTAAAATTACCTGATACACAGTATTCATTGTCCTCAATTCAACTCCCGGCATGTTATGCAACCACATAGGAAATCCTCTAAAATAAAGAACATAATATATCAAGAAATTAATAAATATAAATACCAAATAAATATGAGTATAAAACAGTAAGAACAAAGAAAAAAGAAAAAATTACCCATAGTTCCATTCAGCACAAACATAAGGCCCAATTCGAAGAATAGCATAAAGTCCAGCATCTTGGACTGTTTTGAGGAATCGAATAAGGTCTTTGTTACCTATGAAATCATACTAAATATACCAAAAAAATAAAATAAAAATTAAAATAAATACAAAAAATAAAGTAAAAAAAGAATAATCGAGTTTTCCTACACCCACAGTGAATGCACAGGACTTTAGATGGGCACAAGAGGGAATCCTATAGATAAACCGAGGAAAATAGTGAGACCTTATGAGGGTTTGTGACCCGTAGGATGATGTGGTGAACTTTCTTGCGTGGTTAAAAAAAGCTTTCTTAAAAATTGAATCAAAGACAGTTTTTTTTTACCCTGTGATTTCAGGGATCAGTCCATTGTAGCCGTAGAAAAACTCAATTTTTAGAATCAATTTATCTAAAACAAAAAAAAAATTAAAAGAGGAAGAACCTGGCGACGTATAGGCTCATGAATGTTCCAAAAGACATAGGTCTCAATGGAATCAAGGCCACCTTCTTTTCCTTTTCTAATCAAATCTGGCCACATCTGTTACATCACACGGGTAAGAAATAAATCCATCAGTACAAAAGAACCCATTGAAAGAGATTAAGAAATAAAGAAAACCCATTAAATAAAATCACCTCTTGAGTGCTAAGAGGGTAGTGAATTGACCCAGACAAGAAAACCTTTCTCTGCCCATTGATTTTGATTGCTCTTCCATCATAAGAAACATTAGTAGCCAATACAGAGAAACAACTTAGAAAAACCAAACACATTACCAAAAAGAAAGCTCTTATTGATGAATCCATGACTGTTAACTTCCTTCACTGATAGAAGCAGAAGTGATCAGAGTGAAGAAGCCATGGAGTGTATGTATTTACAGACTATAGTTAATAGTTGATAAGGTAAATTGATCGAATAGGATAAGACTAAATTGGTACCCCCAAAAGAAAAAAGATCAGGTTAAATTCTAGCTATTTGTAGTTGACAAGGTACCTAATTATAGTTACCCTATAGGACTAAAAATCTCATTAATAGTATTTCTAATCTCTATAATCTCTTTTCTTTAGGCTGTTACATCGGATAGGGTTCCTCTCCATTTAGCCCATGGACCATGGAGTGATCCTACAGCTGGGGTGACCTTGAGCCATGTACCTTAGTCCTCCCAACTGTGGGATCCCTCTATGGTCCTGCTACGCAACATCCCCATCTTCTTTCCTCTTTAGTCTTCTACTTCTACCATGCTTTAGAAGATTGACTTTCTCTTAGTGTAACAGGACGTCTGGTGTGCATTCAACAATCAGAAACATTTAAGTCACACGCAATGGGGTGACCTTGAGCCATGTACCTTAGTCCTCCCAACTGTGGGATCCCTCTATGGTCCTGCTACGCAACATCCCCATCTTCTTTCCTCTTTAGTCTTCTACTTCTACCATGCTTTAGAAGATTGACTTTCTCTTAGTGTAACAGGACGTCTGGTGTGCATTCAACAATCAGAAACATTTAAGTCACACGCAATCCAAAGTATTTCTGAGCGTTAGATTCTGCTTCTTGAGGTTTTCTATTTTCTATAATTCAAAAACTTTATTAATTTCTTTATTTGCTTTTTGGGTAGAAAAGAAATCTATATTTGATTATCACGGACTACACGCCTGTGAGCTGCTACCAACCTTTTATTGGCTGTGATATTTCTTAAACTTTACTATGTAATAAATTAAAACAAATCCCTACAATTTAGGAATTCATTAATAACTTCCAATCCTACACGTTTTCCTTCTTCCATCTTTCCATTTTTCTATCAACTTTCTCTCTTTCCTTTATCCTTTTAACTGATTTATCTGTTTCAACTTATCCTCCCATTCTACTTTTCCGTTTCCTTCTCTCATTTCATTTAGAGGTGTCAATCGATTGATTTGGACCGGGTTTAATTCGATTTCATTGGTTGAAGTTGAAACTTGATCCAATAAAGATGCATTGGTTTAGGGTTTATTATTATTATTATTATTATTATTATTATTATTATTATTATTATTATTATTATTATTATTATTATTATTATTATCGGCTTGATCTTTGTTTGATTTCGATTTACCATGGTAATATATTCAAAAAAGTATAAGAAAAAAATGTGTGTTTTCTAATGAATTCTAGATTGGTATTGGATTATATTGGTTTCAGCATGGTTTTTAAAGTTCGGTTGGATGTCTTACAGCTTTCAATGTTGTATGATTTGATTTCTATCTCAAAAATCCTCAACCTGGAAAATGGTCTAGTAAGCTCATATCAGTTTTGATTCAATTTGATTTAGGTCGGTTTAGGCTAGCTTTTGGCATTCTAGTTCCATTCATCCTCTCTACTCAATAGAGTGTCATTGGGTATCGAGTCTTGATCACAATTGACCCAATGAAGAATTTCACCCCGAACAATCCAATCTGATATTTATGTTGAGAGGAACTCTGCTTATCTGCGCCCTTATGCCCAGACAGTTGAGTGTGAAAATACCCAATGCACAGTTGGCAAAGAGTGACCTTGAGGGGAGCAGCCTTCCATTCTTTGCCAGGAGTACATGTGGTTAGGTAGTTCGAGCTCAGGATCAAAGGTTGGGTTCTTGGTGATGAATTTCGAAGGGGTGATTCTGTAGGTTTAAACCATGAGTGAAGCAGCTTCCACACCTGCAGCATGCCCGTTTGCTCATTAGATTGGGTACAGTAGGTGGTAGAGTGTCAATTCCAAGCCCGATCAAGGCCAACATGTTTATAGCCTAACTTGGACAGGCCCAATCAAGCCCAACTATGCCCAACCAACTATCACAATAATTTATATAATATATTTTTATTTTTTATTTTAAAATAAGATTTATATTGATATTTTTATCAATTATCATAATTAAGTAAGCCTTTTTTAAATTATTTATGATTTAATAAACGATTTAAAATTTATAAAATCTAAGACAATTAAAACCCATTTAAGGCTTTAATGGTGCATTAGCCCATTTAAGACCCGACTAACCCGGCCTGTAGAAACTTGGTTAAAGCCCAAAACCCAATCAACCCAACCTAGCTTGATTAATTTCTTAAGAAGGCAATTTAAGAGTGCAAGCCAAGAGGCCTGTCGGGCCTCGCGAGGCTTGGCCAAGCCTGACCGGTTGATACCCCTAGTAGGTGGTACAGTCATTCCATGATTGGGTAATGGGTCCTTAAACCCACCTTGGAAAATTCCTACGGCATTAGCACAACTCTGGCTAGCACCATAATATAGCTGAAAAACTACAATGTTTTAGGCCTTTAAACCCAGCTATGTCAGGCCTAGGGAATGTCAAATGGACATAGTTCTTTAAGGAAAATTCTATTGATAAGCACGTGTCGAACACACGTGGTGGAAAATGAAATATTAAGGCTCCATCAACCACAAATTGAAAACCGCTGAACTAGTCTGTTCCAATTTATTTAACCGAATCATTCATTAATGGGTAATTTACAGTGCCACCCCTTAGAGAATGTCATTATTAAAATGACATCCCCTGCATGATACCAAATTATACTTAGACCCCCTGTTATCGCTGTTACAGAATATACCTTATATGCTGATGTCAACTAGTATATATTTTTTTAAATATCAAAATACCCTTCTAAAAAATGAAGTACCTAATATACCCTCTCTCTCTCTCTCTCTCTCTCTCTCTCTCTCTCTCTCTCTCTCTCTCTCTCTCTCTCTCTCTCTCTCTCTCTCTCTCGTTTCTCTTTTATTTTCTTTCTTTCCCTGAATCTCTACCTCCAAACAAAATAAAGGGAAAATTGATTGAAATGAAAACTAAGAAATCTAGATGCTTTGACGATCATACAGAAACACTCTCTCTCGTTTCTCTTTTATTTTCTTTCTTTCCCTGAATCTCTACCTCCAAACAAAATAAAGGGAAAATTGATTGAAATGAAAACTAAGAAATTTAGATGCTTTGACGATCATACAGAAACACGTAATGACCCATTGTTGTTGGACTCTTCATCTTATCCTCAGTACAAAAACCCTAAGTGAAGTAGTTAACAGATCTCTCCCTCCCTCACTCCGTGTGTTCAGAAACAGTGTTTGAAACAACAGAAGGAAACCTTCAATTTCTCAGCCGTGGCCAAATGTTGAATCACCTGATTATATCAATCGATCAAACAGGAGATGGCTTTACCAAAATAGCCTCCTCGCCCATCGGAATAAGCTCAATGAGGCCTCGGTGTCTCCAATGTCCTTCAAACCCATGTTCTAAAAATAATGGAGTTTATCCAAATGGGTCTCCATTTTAGGTCCCCATTTCCATCTCTGTACAATCTCCACAATCTTGGCAACAGCCGAATCATTCAAAAGGGATTTTTCAATCCACCAACTACAACATGATCGTCCATCCCAATCTCCACAAACCGGATTCCCTTCCCAGGGAAAATCACATCACCTGATTCATTCAAATAAACTTTATCTTCCGTCCACTCAATAGAACCATCACTGCTCTTTCTCGAACAGAAATCTCTGCAGAAACAACGGTTTTGAATTGAAATTTTGGAGGTAACCGAATCAAAATCTTTCATAGATGTTGAAAGTCAGAATTTTCCGCAACAATATGGATTATCCAACAGGAGTTGGGGTTCTCGGTATATTCTATTAAATTAAAGAGGATAAACGGAAATCCAGGGTTCGGGTTTTTACTAAGCAAGTGGAGATTGTTCAATCCATTGGTTGCCCATCTAAGATTTCAAGGGCAAATAACATTGAAACAGATCATTGATACTAGTGACGGAGAGTTCTGTTCATTCTTCATTCATGGAAATTAGCAAGAAAAGTAGTTAAAAAGGCAAGCAATCTCACTATTCTCCAACCCTTTTGTGTTTCAGTCTAAAGGGTACAATAGTAATCTCAACTTCTCACTTTAACGGTGATTGATAGTAAGGAGTCTGAGTATAATTTGATATTATACAGAGAGTGTATTTCTAATAATGGCATTCTCTAAGGGATGGTGTTGTAAATTATCTTTTATTAATTGATTTCATATGAAATATTGAAATTATTTAATTAACGATTTTATTTTAATTTTTATCCTTCATATCTTGAACTGAAATTAAGACCAAACTGATTAATCTGAGCCAAACAGATTAATAATTATAAAATCCTCATTGGATCATATCATCATAGGATCGACCCAAGGTACGTGTATATCCGATTTTATCCATTTACTTATCGGGTCACTCCTTAGCAGATAGGATCAAACCCTTAAGGTACCCCTTTTTCGGATCGGATCCTATTCCTGTCCCTCTCTCTTGCGTCTTTTTCTCCAACCATCAATCTCGTTGGAACTCGGATCAGATCTTCTCCAATGCTCCAGTGCGTTGAGCAGGCATTTGATGGCTGACATTATTGGGCAATGCACCCATGGCCATGATGCACAATAGGCGCATTTGAGAGGTTCTGATTCCATATATAATAGGCATGGTTCCATTCATAACCGGTTGGTCAAGCACCAATACATCTTTAATCGGGCTACTGACAATTGGGCTCAATGGGCTACTGAGCAAGTCATCTCTAAACTGGTTTTAAATGTGTTGGACTGGATAAAAAAGCTCTAAGCGAGCTTTTAAAGTGTACGACTTTCTCAGGCTCTTAATCAGTTGATCTCAATCGGATGACCATTATGCTGGACCTCTGCATCGGGAATGATCAAATAATAACCGACCCATGCCATTTTTCGGTTTTTCGGTGCGGGATCAGAACTAACATCCTAATAGGTCTAAAAATAAGAAGGGCACGTTACCAAGAGCTTGTTCATTATTTATTGAGTTGGGCTTACACATGCAATTAAGGCAGGAATTTGTGGATGCATTGAGAGATGAGGTAGGTGAACAATCTTAATATGAACCACAAATTCTATTGCCATTGGAGGGAAGCATAGTCTTGATAGGTTGTATTCTACCCCATCTACAACTTGTATTATGCAGTTCAAAGAGATAGCTTGGAGCGAGGAAATGTTTTCAAAAGAAGTTGGTATTTCTCCTGTTAAGCCATTATTAAGAATAGAAATTGTCTACAGCTTTGACAAATACAAAGATAGTTCAACAAGATTGTTACAGCAAAAAAAAAAAATATTTTTAAGACTAGTGCAGTTGGCCAAACTGGTAGGAAGTTCTCCCCCCAAAGGTGTTGTTTTAAAAATAATGGTCCGTAGATGAATCAGATTACCAATCTCTTGGGGAATTTTGCCATGGAAGAAATTGTTTCCAATGCCGAGGATATGCAGAAAAATGAGATTCCCAATGGAAGGAGATATGTAATTACCTCCCAAGCCCTTTCCTTGTAAATCCAAGATTATAACTCATTGTTGACGACGGTGGCCACATTTGATTCATACCCAGTTGCAAAAATGAATGGAATCGTTCAAAGAACTTAGGCTCCGTTTGGTATCGTTTCTGTTCTAGAAACTCCGTTTCGTGTCAGAAACGGAAATTTCAGTTTCTGTGTCAAAACGCCGTTTTTAAACGATTTAAGGCTGTGTGGTGAATCTGTTTCTAGAACAGTTTCAGAACCAAGAAACGACATTTCTGCCGTTTGGTAATACTTGTTTCAGAAACGTTTTTTTTTTTCTTTTCTTTTAAGTCAATAATTACAAAAATAACATTAAAATACTATAATCATATAAATTTTTTTGGGACAATAAAATATTACACACCAACCAAAAAAAATGGTTTCCAGAGGATGAATAAAATACAGTATTAACAATGCCTTGTGCAAGTTAACTATTACATAATTCCCCAAATTTTCACTTTTTTTCCAAGTCTAAAGACTTGAACGCATGGATGATGTCTTTCATCTTATTTGTTTGGTCCTCTAATCCTTTAAGTGTCCCTTCCAGATATCCTTTCATGTACTCGTTCGAAACAGAAAGTGGTCTGGATGATGTTGATGTTGAGCTTGAGTTTTCTGAACATAATGTATGTTGTATGGTAGAGATATGTGTTTCATCTTTCAACCATACAAACATACCACATCCACGGTTATCAACCTATATCAAATAATAGATGTGATTAGGGTCGTTGAAATTTAACATCGAATTAAACAAAAATCATAAATTATCTATAGGTATAGGTCAATCGTAGAAATAGATTACCCCAGTTGAACTTGGGCAACATAGAAAATACTGTCCCTTGTTTGGACCTTTCGTCGCAGTTCGTACTTTGCATTGACCTTTACCACATCTATATAGATGTAGTTGGTCCACCCACATGAAAAAATTACATGAATCTTCACACTTGAAAAATTCTCTTCCAATATTTTTACCCGACTTGGTTGTATATTTACCACAACTCTTCCCACAAATTTCACAAGTTGCTATCATGAGTGAGGGCATAGAAGAAGTCATCTGTAACAGAAATTTATTTATCAAAAAATTTAATATAGCATCCAAATATATGACATTCATAATAATATATCAATTTGTACCACATATAT
>NC_056563.1:7975992-8010409 GCF_013358625.1 Macadamia integrifolia | reverse complement strand
TCCCCCAAGGTTCATGGCTAGTGTATGTGTTGGCTTTGGCCCTCCTAGCCATAGAACCATCAATTTATTGCTTTTATTTTAATTGTCTCCCTTTCCCTAAAGCCAAGTAGAGTAACCCTTGTAAGAGTGACTCTCTGGTCAAGTAGGGAAGCTCATATTATGATGCATCCCTCGGGCAAAGTAGAGAAACCTTCTTGTGAGTCTCTCTCTAGCTTTCTCCCCTTTCTTTTACTTTATTTTTATTTCAGTATTTTTTTCTTTATTTTTTTTAATTACGTGGGTTATTTATTTTTACTTATTTATTTATTTTATTTTAATTGCGTGGCTTGTGTCTTTAAATTCTTAGATGACGAATGGTTAGGAAATTATTTTAGATACATATGTTTAGGACGGTAGTTAGAATTAGATCACAACCATTAATAGGTTCACTTTCGTATTATTAAAAGAAAAAAAAATAAAGTGGCTGCTCTCCTTGAGTTCGACCCGTAGCTACACTGATTCGTACGCTTGCGATTACATTTAAAATCTCAAACAGATAACTGGTGGCCAAAGATGGCCTCCCTTGGAAGACTTACCAAGATAAGGATTCCCTCTAAGCTCTGTGCTCATTGGAAAGAGATTAGATGTCTGGAAAGCTCAAGAACTTTATCATGAAGACTTTGACACTCTTGATCATGATGAAAGAGTGAAAGAAGACAGAACTGAAGTTGAAATGGAAGTAGAAGTTTATTGATATAAAACAAGATTCCTACATTTTGAATTGGAAAAAGAAGAAAAGAAAAATCTCTCTCAACGACAGTCTCTCTCTAAACCTAGGATTCTTTAATTCATGCTCCTAATGTAATTCTTATGCTTTTCTTCCTTTTTTAGCTATTTAAACATCATTACCACATCTGATTACTATTTAATTGTTCAGTTTAAGCCTTCCATCTTCTAGAAGATCTTGTATAGCATGCCCGCATGCGATGCACTCATCAGTGGGGTGCCCTTCTTGGGTGTGATAGTCACAGAATTGATCTTGATCATACCAATCTAGCAAGGGATTTTTAACTGGTTGGGGACGAACTGTGCCATAATTCCTTCTTTCTTCAATTTAGCATTTACTAGGGATCTAGCTATACCCAAATCGATGAATTTCCGCTGAGAATTTGAAGCTTGTCGTGATGACGAGTCGGACTGTATCACAATTGGAGGAGATGTTGAGGCTTGAGCTATGATAGGTTGCTGATTCTGGCCCACCAAATTTAGCCCTTGACCTTGGTTATGGTCTAGCCTTGGGTTTTTGCCTTGTTCTAGATGACTTTGAGAAGTACCATGATATTGTGATTCTTTGAATATATGGTTTTCAACCCTTTCTCCAGTTGCTAATAAAGCTGAAAATGTCTCAATATGTTGGCTTTACAGCACATCGTAGTATGGATGAGACAAGTTTTCTAGTATCATTTCATCCTACTTTTATTCAGGTAGTCGAGATGCCATTATGCCAGCTTTATCTCGAAACCTTAGGAAAAACTCCGTGAAACCCTCACCTGAAGCTTATCGAATAGTTTCTAACTCTCGTCAAATTATATCTAGTTCAGTGTTGTAAGAGTACTGCTTAGTGAATGTTTCTTGATCATTGACCAATTCTGAGTTTGGGAAGGGTCTAACTGAGTTAACCAATGAAGAGTTGGGCCTGAAAGAGTAAGCAAAAATGCTTGCCCCATTTGTTCTTCAGTAAATCCCCATGACCTAAAATATTAATGAAGAACTTCAAGTGTGCCTTTGAGTCACCCTTACCATCAAACTTATCAGTGTTCCATTTAAATTTATCTGAAATTCGAGCTCCTGGAAAAAGGACCATCTCATCAATTTCTCTGGCCTAAGTGTCTACAGCTTTTCCTTTTTGCAACAGTTTTTCAAGTGCTTCCAATTTTTCCCTCAACTTTCTTTTGCTTTTAGTTTCAGGAGGTTCAGTTGGAAAGTTTGGTCGGATTTCTTCTTCATTATGATTGACTATGAGTCTCAGTATGTTGCAAGGTGCATTGCACCCCATCTTGGTCCGATCCTGCTCTCCTGGAGTTGAAATAGGTTCAATCTATTGCTGAGGTTGCTTTGCACTTGTAAACTATTTGAATAAATGACGCAATTCTTCCAACTTTAATTGCATCATATCCATTCTTCGTTTCTATTGGGAATTTGGTTGACTTTCAATAGCTGGATCCATACTCACCGATTGTCAGACGATATTGGACTATGTGAACTTGGTGGAGTGAGTTAAACAATAAGTTCCAAGGTTGGTAAGGATCTCTGAGGGCTGACTCGGACCAAACGGTTACCTTGATGAGTCCATATAGACAGTAGGGAATTTTTTTGACGCAGAATCATGCCTGATCAAACTAATGATTTTCTTATAACTTTTTTTTATTTAAATGATGCACAAACAAAATTACTCCCCACAGTAATAAGTGTCTAACTTTGGTCTAACCTTTAAGTTGATGATCACACACATATATACTCCCTTTTTTTTTATATATATATATATCATTAGGAGGGCCCAAGTTAGACACAACCTATGATCTGGAAAAATAAACAAGTTGGTTCATGCAAGAATAAACTTGTAGCTGATTTCTTATAGGTACTTTGTTTCTCCCCATAATATGAAAACACCTAATCATTCCTGACTCTTGGATTGGTTATGTGGAACATCATTGGTTTGGAACACATGCTAATATAATGTGGTGAAGCGGGCATCACCCCATAGGCACGGTTACATGAACCAAAACCGATATAGTTGCATCTCCCAATTCTCAATTGTCAAAGAACATATCAGGTTTAAACATATATAGGAAAAATCTCATCCTAGATGAAACAGGCTAGAGGGATTTGAACTTGAATCGTAAATAATTACTGAATCAGTTTGTGGTGTATCCTAGTTGTTTAGTGGTTTAGTTCCTACATGATGCAATGCAATGGGTGAGGCTATGAGACAGAATAAGGCCACCCTTGACACAACCGATATACTTATCACTGAAAGAGAATTATGGTACATGGTTCCTTTTATACACCAAATGGTATTGTATCAAGGGGTCTGGCTTTGCTAGTGATTGTCCATGACATTACATAGGTTTAGTTGGCTAACCATAGGGGTAGGTGTATCCGTGAGTGAGTGTGTGCACAAGTGTAGCACAAAAAGTGGCCATTAATTGATCTCAAAATGATAAGATATGTTCTACTACCCTTGAGGGTTTTGAACTATCGACGACCATCCTCATCAACCAATTTCATTTTGAGCACTCTTATGTAGGAAGTGGGCATCATTTGATCTCAGAGTACTTAGCATATCATGCACTGACCACCCTGAGGGTGCAGGCACGACAGGGAGTACCCTCGTCAAGTGATTTCACTTCGAACACGATGCATGATGCAATTACCAAGCAATATACAAACATGTTTGCACACAATAATGATGAGGGGGAGAAAATTCTAACATTCATTGTAAGCCTCTAGTATAGAAAGTTTGACAGTCCCCAGTGAAGTCTCCACTATAAGGGAAAATGGATTTGGGATCAGATGGAGAGAGAGTGAGGGGTTAACCCCACCCCCTTTTCCTCCTTCATTCCCTTTTAGGGGTTTTCTATGGAATATTTCCTATTGTCTTTTCTCCTCTTCTTTCCTCTCACCTATCATCTTTGCAGGGTGATGTCTCCAAGCATGTTTTCTGACTGTGGGGGATGGGGAAGGCATGCTTTTTAGAGTCTCCATCTAGGATTCAAGGCCTAGAACCCTATTGTGGTGCCCAATTCCGATCGAGGGATCGAGCTCAAGTACGGGGTTGAATTCTTGTGAAAGGATGGAACCCCCGAATTTGACTTCATATTTTGGTTTGTTCTAGAGATAGGGGTCTGTGTCGGGTTATGAGTGTAGGAAGGTGTTGGGCACCCACCTTGCCTGGAATTTCAGGTCTTTCTACCAGATGCTTGGATTTTGAATATTCTCCCCCTAGAATTTTAACAGCCTAAGCCAAGATGGAAGCTTTATCACATAAAATAATGTAACACATGTATATAATTGCATGAAATGTTTGCAAAAATATTAAAACGTCACATGGAATAGTACATAATCTATCTTAAAATCACGTAATATGATAGAAAATGCAACTAACTTATTTACACACATGTGGGATGCCTCATGAAATGATGATTATGATTGTTATTTTATGTGAGAAACACATATGATAATACATGTAATGCTGAAGTAAACTATCATCTAATGTACAAATGTATAAATTAATACATAAAATGATAAAAAGAAATAGTTATTTTATGTGGCGAACACATAAAATAATGCAAGCGGAGATAGGATATGTATCATACACATAAATGAAATTACTGTCTAAAGTTTACATAAAACAACTGATTGCAATAATGAAATTTTTGGTAATTCTCTCCGACTCAAGGGCAAAGATTTAACTTTTTCCTCACTTTCTTGGAGAAATTAAAACTTCTGGCACTTGGGAAAGAAAGCTAACAGGACTTCCGTGCTATGGTGTACAAATGGATTTTAGTTTTGGGAATTTGGGCAGCTCTTCTGTACTATATTCCTAGTATAGGAATCAGCTATGGGAAAATAGGCAGTGCTTCTGCACTATATTCCTAGAATAGGAATCAAATCTGGGAAAATGGGCAGCCATTCCATGCTATAATAAAAATATTAAAATCAACTACAAAAATTTAAGCAGGGGTTCCATACTAAGCTGAAATGGATGACGCAAGCTTCCAAACCTATGGCAAGGCTTCCGTACTAGGGCATCAACTTCAGCGAGCTTTGCACAATCAACTTTGAAATCTCCCAGACTCTTGCACTTTTTTTTATGTTTCTCTCTCTCTTGGGATTTCTCAGCTTTTTGGGACTTTTTTATTTTCATGGTGACCCTGGGTCACCTATTTATAGTGTAAGTGAGGATCTGTAAAGAACTATTATAGACAGCATGTAAGGGCTTACATGGATATGGAAAGCATTTCTTAAGGGGTAAGGATCCGTGTAAGGCTTAAAAGGAGATGGTAAGCTTCACCATCTCCGTGTAAGGCTTACATGGCCATGGAAACCATTTCTTAAAGGGATAGGATTTGTGTAAGCCTTAAAAGGATATGGTAAGGCTTAAAAGGAGATGGTAAGCCTTACCATCTCTATGTAAGGCTTACACGGCTGTGAAAACCAATTCTTGTATCCGTGGAAATCAATTTTTGTAATTCTCATATCCATGGAGGCAATAGAGTGGGCGGCTAACTGGTAGCCTGGGCAGCAGTAGACTTAGGTGGTTCTTATCAGCTGAGGGGAAGGTAGGTGGATTTGGTTTGGTTAGGCTTGAGTTGGTCTAATTTGGTTTAGGTTTGGTCTGGTTCAAGTTTATTTTGGTTTAACTGGTTCTCATGCAAAATTTGGTAGCTACAATGAGGCACCAGAGGACACTAGTACCAATGAGTACTGGGTTGCAGCTATTTTTTGTCGAGAAGGGAATGAGAACCCCACTTGCACTTGCCACTCATGCCTCAATAATTGGGAGGGGTTCCAGACACGGAAGAGAAGGTCAGTCTAAGCCCTCACACCTCATGGGAAAATTCCCAAGCCATAATAGTAAAATGTAACAAGAGGTGGGGCCCACATACTGAAAATACCTTAGGAAGGCACCCTCAACATAAAGATCCATTTTCACATAAAGGGAACCAATTCAGCCTTCACCGGTGAACACCTCCGGTGAGAATACCATCCTAAACTAGGTTATTTGGCTATGGGGCTTGACTCCACGCACTCGTGTAGCTCAAACCCAGTCCGAAGGATGAAGCAACATGATTAGATATGGATTAATGTATCGAGATATCCCAAGGTAGGCCCGTTATCCCAAATTATAATTTATTCCGGTAAAGGGTTGAAAGCCATTATTTTGCCTTTGGCATTCATTTTCACATAAAGTGTTGCAACTTAAGTGATTATAAATAGAAGCCTTTGGCATTCATTTCTCTCTACCAACCAAGTTAGAGCAAGAGAAGGGAGAAAGGAGAAGAAGAACAAGAAGGAGAAGAGCAAGGGAGGAGGAAGAGGAGGGGAGCAAGGGGAGCACCTACCCATTGAAGGTAAGTCATCTCTCTTTCTCTCTCTCTACCTTTTAGGTAGTTCTTTCTCTCTCTCTCTCTCCCCCATTTCCACTCTTTATTTAGCTAGGTAAGGGAACCCCAACCAAATTCCACCTCCCCATTTACCAAGCCTACAAATTGGGTGGGGAATTTGATGTTGGAGACTTGCCTTAGCAAGATTAGTGGTTCAATTTGAGCCCATGAACCATCCCTAGTGAAATCCCCACTTTAAACCCCCAATTTGGGCAATACAAAACCTAGAAATGGGAAAATTGTCAAATTTCCTAAAACCCACCTTCCTACTTGTCAATACTAACAATTGGGAGGGGGAATTGGTGTATGATGGTGTAAGTTGAGTCTATGAATTTCCCTTTTTGAAATTTCCCCCTAAAATTCCCAATTTGGATAACCAAACTTTAGAATTAGTGGACTTTGCCCAAATCCTCTACACCCTGCCATTCAAACCCAAAATTGGGTTGGGGAAAATAAAATTAAATACGTGAATGGTGACTTAGAGTGGTCACAGAAGACATTGGTGGTCACCACATAAACCCTCAACCAAAATTCCCTAATTTTTTTTTTTTTAGATGAATAAATAATTCATTGCCAAGAGAAGAAGAATAATATATAAGGGAAAAAGGTGGGAGGAAAGGTTGAAGCCAACAAGGAGCCAAACCAGGCAATAAAAATAGAATACAAGAGCAAAGAGCTATCGATAAGAACAAAGTCTAAATATCATAGATCCATCGGCCAGTATAGGGGGGAAGAGGCCCAACCATGAAGCTATCCAGTGGGGTGAATGACATCAACCTAAAGGTTTCAAAAAGCAATGATGTGGGAATTTTTGGATAAATTAGAGATAGGGCAAGTTTGAAAGGTATGGGCTTTGGAAGTGACATCAAAGTAGATAGCCTTCCAAATCTGATTAGGGGATCGAGATTTGAGAGTCCATCTACGGATGTTACATTCCATCTATAGGAGGTTTACAGTAGCACAAAAATCTAGTTTGCCAACAGTCACAAATAGAAGAGCCAGAGAAGGTCATGTCAATCCAGTTTCATTCCCTATCAAAAGGGAGAATAGGTCTCTTAGCTGGCCAGCACTTAGTGAGGATAGTTTCCAGGTATGGGAAGAGAAGGAGTAGGAGAAGCAGAGATGAGGAATATCCTCAATACCATAAGGACAAAGGTAGCAAGAAGGGTTGGCCAGGATGTGATGGTGGATGAGGAAGGATTGAGTGGGAAGACAGTTGGACAGGCATCTCCAAAGGGTGAAGCTATGGCGGGAAATATGCCCTTTAAACCAAAATACCTTATGCCATGGAACAATCGAAGAAGGAGATCTGATAAAAGACCAAGCGGAGGTAGAGGAGAAGATTCCATTAGAGGAAGGGAGCCAAATACACTTGTCTTCTCTTCCTCTGTGCCTAGGGGGAAGAGGGGAGAGGGAGGACCAGGGATCATAAAGGGGGGGGGGGGAAGGAAGGAGGGGGCTAGCCAATGGGAGAGAGAATAGAGCAAACAGAAGCATTAGTGGGAAAGCCAAAAAAGTAGATAACCCTGGGAGAGATGAGATGAGAGAGGATGCCCAAAGGGTGCCAGGGGTCTTTCCAAGGGGAGATGGACTAACCACTGTTGATGGTAAAGGAGATGGCAGTGAGGGCAATGGTTTTGTGCTCAAGGATCTTTCTCCATATCCAATAGGCGTCAACAATGGAAGGGGCAATCCAAAGGGAATTAGATTTGAGCAATTCAAAGTGAATCCAATCAACCCAAATACTTTTATGGTTGGAAATAATCTTCAAGATGATCTTAAGGAACCCAACAGAATTGGAAATTTTATTTATTCTAATCCCAAGACCACCTTTAGATTTAGGAAGGCAAACCTTCTCACAATGAGGGGCCTTAGGATAGAGCAAAGAAGACCTTCAAAGGATTTAATGATGGAGGCGGGGCGGACAAAGGTACACATCTAGTATAGATACATGGATTAGAAGACCGATCAAATAATATCAAGGTAAGTCGGCTGGCAAAAGAGAGGAGTTTGCCTTTTCAAAGCTAAAGCTTTTTCCCAAGCTTGTCAAGCATGGGGCATAATGATGGGAAGAGAGCCTGGTGGAGATAAGGGCAAACCTAGGTACTTAACAGGCAGATAACCGAGTGGGATTCCAGAGATCTCAAAGAAGGAATCACGAACTTCAAGGGATACTCCAGAAAGGAAGATGTTGGACTTGAGGAGATTTATATTAAGGCCTAAAATAGATTCAAAGGTTTGGAGAGTGATCATGATAGTGGAGATTGAGAGTGGGTCAGCCTTGGAAAAGATTATGATGTCACCGACAAAAGCTAAGTGGGAGAGGAGAAGGGATTTACATTTAGGGATGGGAGAAATAAGGTGGATGTCGGTGATAAATTTAATGGATCGGGAGAGAACTTCCAAGGAGAGAGAGAAAAGCAATGGAGAAAGGGGGCATCTTCCCTGAGGGAAAGTATCCAATTGGGCTCCCATTCAACAGAATAGAGAATCGCGGGAAGGAACTGCAAGTACGAATCTAATGGACAAAAGAAGGCGGGAAAGACATTTTGGAGTAGAACATTTGGAATGAAATCCCAACTGATTGAATCAAATGCTTTATGGATGTCAATCTTGAGGAGGGTAGCCAGGGCATGGAACTTGCGGTCAAATCCACGAACGATCTCATGGCAAAGAATAATATAATCTGAGATGCTCCTTCCAGCAATAAAGGCTGATTGGTTCGGGCTAACAAGGGAGTAAATGACTTTTTTTTATCCTATTGGCAAGAATTTTGGAAATGAACTTGTAAATGAGATTATAGAGAGAAATGGGTATAAAGTCATTCATGGAAACAACACCTTCCTTTTTGGAGATAAGACAAAAGAAGGTGTGGTTGATCCCCCAATTTGGTTTGGGTTGTAGAAGAAACCACATACCGTAGAAATGAGATCACTTCTGATAATGTTCTAGCAAGCAGAAAAGAAGCCCGTGCTGAAGCCATCAGGGCATAGGGCTTTGCTGGCCTTGTGAGATAATATGGCCAAGATGACTTCCTCCTCATTGGGAATGGATTGAAGAAAAGGGAGAAGATCATCTGGGACAAACTTATTGGGGAGATTGGGGGGATGGGGGTCGAATTGGATGGGTGTTAGGATTTAAAATGTAACCGCAAGCGTACGGATCAGTATAGCTGTGGGTCGAACACAGGGAGAGCAGTCACTTTATTTTTTTGCTTCTTTTAATAATGCAAAAGTGAACCGATTAACAGTTGTGATTTAATTCTAATTACCGTCCTAAACATATGTATCTAAAATAACGTCCTAACCATTTGTCATCTAAGAATTTAAATACGCAAGCCACACAATTAAAATTAAATAAATAAATAACTGAAAATAAATAACCCACGTAATTAAAAAAAAACAATAAAGGAAAAAAATGCTGAAATAAAAATAAAGTAAAAAGAAGGGGATAAAGCTAGAGAGAGACTCACAAGTAGGTTTCTCTACTTAACCAGAGGAATGTATCATAATATGAGCTTCCCTACTTGACCAGAGAGTCACTCTTACAAGGGTTACTCTACATGGCTCTAGGGAAGGGAGACAATTAAAATAAAAATAATAAAATGATGGTTCTATGGCTAGGAGGGGCAAAGCCAATACATACACTAGCCATGAACCTTGGGGGAAAGGGATATTAATAATACAACGACTGAAATTAAAATCTTAAATTAAGAAAGAAAGGGTAGTCAGAAAAGGGAATGAGAGGAGGGAGAGAAGACTACTGAAGGAGCCTACTTACTTGAACTTCAACTCTTGAACTGAAAACTTGATCGATTTGAGATACTACCAGTACTAAAAACCAGATCTGGAATAAACTAAATTTGAAATTTCTAATACTAGAGAAAAAAAATCTGAAGAAAAAAAAAATAATTTTGAACTTGAAAGACATACTCATAGCTTGTTTTGTCACCTAGAACTAAGCCTAGAACTAGAACTTGAAAATTACAACTTCAATTGCTTAAACAATAAAAATAAAAGACTGAATTAAAAATAAAAGTGCTTGCATTAATTGAATAAAATGAACTTATAAAAGTGTTTAAAGCATAAACCTAGAACTAGAGCTAGAGAAAGAGATAGAGCAACTAAAAAATAAACCCTAAAAGAAGAATGAAGTGCCTCCTCCCTTTGTGTTAATTCTATTATATAGAGAATGGGGGAGGGAAGCTAACGATTTTAGCTTCTAAAAAAAAAGATTTTTTTTTTTATCTTGTTGATGAAGTGGAGGAGTGGGAAGAGAGAAAACGTGTGGAGAGAGATCTCCCATGAATTTTTTTGCCTTTTTTTTTCTATTTTTTCTCCCTTTTTCTATTTTTCTTTCTCTTCTTTCACAAGAAACCCCCTTTGGCCGATTTTTCTTGCTTGGATTTAAACAATATTCTATTTTAATGGGAAATTCCATCCATGCCCTTATTTTTTTTTCTTCCTTCCTATTTTTTCTCTTTATTTTCTCTCTCTCTTCTTCAAACTTGCGTACTACCATCTTGGGCGACCCCTTTAAGTGATGAGTAGGAGAGAGAAAATATTCTAAAAAAAACTCATCAAAATGACAGCTAAGAGGTTCGAACTTGAGACCTCCTAATAAGTAAGGGATTTTGCACACTACAACTCACCAACTACGCTAGGTAGTTGTTGTTACCAAAAACGAATCTTCAATCACTTAAGGGTGTGGTCTATCGATCTTTGTTGGCATTTAAAATATTCCTTATACCCTTGGGACAACTAGAGATGGGCTAGTTCTGCATCTTGGTTCAGTTCTGATCCATTATTTTTTTCTGGCCTGAAAAGAATAATCACTTGTATGATTGGCCAAATGAATGTGTACTTGCATTTGAATACGTCCATCTTGCTTAGAATTTCATCCTCTTCGCAATCATAAAAAGAAATAAGACCTCTTTACATGTAAAATTGAAGATATAGCACCCGATAGTCCTTAAGGCCTTGAAATTATAAAACCTAAAAAAAGAGAGTAAAACCCAAGGTAGCTCCATTCTAAATGTGTAAAATGCATATTTTACTACCCTGGATTTTACACATAAATGTGCTCATCATAATTCTCCCACACTTGGACTTTGCTAGTCCTCGAGCAAAATAAAAATAAAAACCTAACTCACTTTCGTAGGAATCATGGTTGCACTTAGCAAGTGCAACAAGCCTTTAAACCCCTAGGTCACCCCTACTGGATGAGTTGTGTCTCATGGGTGTTTGCAGTGAATATACACCCAAAATTCAGAATAAACAAATCCCAACCTTGGCTAAAGGTAAGGCCCATACTGATTCGGAGTAAAGATAATTTCTCTTACAGGGGACCCCCACACTTGAACATTTATTACCCTTCGTCAATTCCAGGCACTGGCATATTTCTTAATTTGGAACTCACCTCGTCTCTTCTAAAACATCCTTATCTTAAGGTAAAATCACTTGTGAAGAAATAAGGAACCAATGACTAAGGCGTTGGAGTGTTTTTGACTAAAACATATTACTAAGCATTAATGACATTTGCACATTTTTTTTCCCTTTTTCACTTAATAAACTCTATTCTACTCCACTACTTTTGGCTTGAATGACATGGTGGAGCAAACACCAGACACCCAAGTTACTATGTAGCTTCACTTTTTGCATATACCCACAAAGACAATAATGCTAGAGTTCCTTCAGAAGTTTTCTCCCAAGGAATTTTGATTAAGACACCACGCTTCCTAAGACGTAATGACCTATCTAGTTCCAAGGGAATCAATTCTTATTCTTCTTTATACCACATTTCACATTTCATTTAAAACTGTGCATATATCAACTTATGCTAAATTAAAAAGAAGGTCTCAACTCCAAATCAAAAGTACAAGGAACCCACAGACTCACATATGGTCCAACACCATAAAATAGGAGTCTCTCATTTTTGAAAAGAAAGTCACATCTCAAGGCACAAGCTTGTTTATTTCTTCTCAACAGGGTTTTTATACGTTTAAAATAGGTACATTAATCAAAACTTTTTATTTTCATACATCAAGCAACCGAATGGTATGATCATTAGTCAAAAGTTAAAGTAGGACTTCATCCTTTAGCAAGCTCAAAAAAAAAAAAATAAATAAATAAAACAAAGTGGAAAAAATAAAAACTGGTTTCCCTCCCTCACACTTAAGTCATGCAATGTCCTCAATGCGTGGAAAGAATTAAAAATGAAGACAATGCAAGGGGATCATACCTGATTAAAAGTTAATCATCAGTGTAAAGACGTTCATGGAGATCCATGACCTCTTCACTACTAGTAGTAGGAAACTCGAGGAACGGTTTCAAACGCTGACCACTGACCTTCGAAATTACCCCTGTTCCTGGATTCAGAATCTCCACAGCCTCATGGGGATATATATTATGGACAATAAATGATCCATCTCATCGGGATCTAAATTTACCAGAAAAAAGATGTAATCGAGAGTTGTACAATAAGACCTTATCACCAATTGTAAAAGATTTATACAGAATGTGCTTATCATGGAAAACGTTGGTCTTTTCCTTATAAATCCTAGAACTTTCATAGGCATCATTCCTAAGTTCCTCTAACTTAGATAGTTGGAGCCTACGATGAATTCCTGCATCAGACAAATAAAAGTTGAGCTTCTTGATGGCCCAAAAGGCCTTATGCTCCAACTCAATTGGTAAGTGACAAGCTTTCCCAAAGTTGAGCTTCTTGATGGGCCAAAAGTTGAGTTTCTTGATGGCCAAAAAAGCCTTACACCAAACAGTAGGGAGACTGGCCAAGTTCAGTCTTAAATGCAGTCCGATGGTCCCATAAGGCATCAATGAGCCTAAGGGACCAATCCTTATGGTTGGGATTAACAGTTTTCTCCAAGATTTGTTTAATCTGCCTATTAGATACCTTCATTTGCCCATTAGTTTGGGGGTAATAAGGGGTAGATAGCTTATGGGAGATCCCATACTTTTTTATTAAGGCCTCAAAAGGCCGATTGCAAAAATGAGTACCCCTATCACTAATTATTGCACGTGGTGCACCAAAGTGGAAAAAAATGTTCTCTTTAAGAAACTAGACCACCAGTTTGTGGTCATTAGATTTACAAGGTATGGCCTCTATCCATTTAGAAACATAATCAACGGCCAAAAGTATGTACAAATTCCCAAAGGAATTTTGGAATGGTCCCATAAAATCGATGCCCCATATATCAAAGATCTCAACTACCAAAATAAGGTTGAGGGGCATCATGTTTCTCTTGTTTATATGGCCAAAAGACTGGCAGGCGGGACAAGCCTTGTAAAATTCAAAAGCATCTCTAAAAATAGTGGGCCAATAAAATTCGCGTTGGAGAACCTTTGCGGCAGTCTTTTGTCCACCACATGCATGATCATGACAAAAAGAGAGAATAGAATGTTGCTCATGATCAGGAACACCTCGTCGGATAATCTGATCCGGACATTTCTTAAACAAGTAAGGATCATCCCAGAAAAAGTGCTTAACTTGAGAATGAAACCTATACTTATCTTGGGTAGACCAGTGATCCAGAGTCACACCTGAAACTAAGAAGTTGACAATGTCAGAAAACCATGGTTCACTGGACATTGCAAATAAATGTTCATCTGGAAAGTTCTTGTTGACTAGAGAATAGACAGTCAAGAAATTGGGAAGCCGGGATAAATGGTCTGCAACTAGGTTTTCAACTCCTTTTTTATCCCTAATTTCTAAATCAAACTCTTGCAAAAGTAAAACCCACCTAATGAGACGAGATTTGGCATCCTTCTTCTAAACTAGGTATCTTAGAGCAGAATGATCAATATACACCACCACATGTGAACCAACTAAGTAAGACTGAAACTTTTCTAATGCAAACACAACAGCTAAAAATTATTTTTCAGTGGTTGTATAATTGAGTTGTGTATCATTTAAGGTCCTACCAGCATAGTAAATTGGCTGTCAGAAATAGGATAAATTATTCCATGATCCAAGCACTTTAGGATCTCTTTCTTAATAGCTTCCATCATCACTGGGTTAGCTCTTCTTTGGGGTTCCGTGGATGATTTGGAATCCTCCATAAGATGTATATGATGTTGCACAATAGGAGGGCTTATACCCTTGATATCAGCCATGGTCCAACCTAGGGCTTCCTTATTATCTTTTAACACTTTAAGTAACTCCTCTTCCTGGCTAGAAGTCAAATTTGAAGAAATTATTACAGGAAGAGTCTGGTCAGACCCTAGGAAAGCATACCTCAAATTAGATGGCAACTCCTTAAGATCTAACTTAGGGGGCTCAACTATGGAAGGTTTGGGAATGGAATTGGAAAGGGGTCCTAAGGGCTCCACAAGTGTGTGAAGACTCAAGACTTCAAAAAAGAAATTTTCACTATCATCATCCAACTCATCCATACACTCTTGGAATTCTGAATCAAAATCAATATCAAAGTTGGTAACTAAATCATCAGAAAAATCTAGAAAATCCTCAAGCATATTGATCTCTTCTTCCATATGTGGTTGCTTGCCTATCCTAAACATGTTAAACTCAATAGTTTGGTCACCAAGAGATAATCTTAGGACACTATTCCAGCAATTGATTAATGCATTACTGATTGCCAAGAATGGTCTTCCTAAAATTACTGGGATCTCATCCTTGGTTGAGAAGGGCTTGGTATCTAACACAATGAAATCAATAGGGAAAATAAATTCCCCTACCTTTAGTAAGACATCCTTAACCATCCCTTTAGGAATCTTAACAGACCTATCTATCAACTGAAGAGTAGTTCCAGTGGCTTTCAATTCTCCCAATCCTAGTTGCTTGTACACATGGTAAGGTAAAAGATTCACACTTGTGCCAAGGTCAAGTAAGGCATGCTCAATGTAGGTGTTGCCTATGACACAAGATATGGTACGGCTCCCTGGATCCTTATACTTGGTTGCTATAGGCTGAGTAATTATGGAACTAATGTTACCTGCCAAGAATGCCTTTTTGGGCACACTAGTGATACATTTGTGAGTACACAAATCTTTTAGTACCTTTGCATAGGTAGAGATCTGAGATATGTCATCCAAAAGAGGGATGTTCACTTCTACCTTTTTGAAGACTTCTAAAATTTTATCCATGGAAGCAGTCTTCTTTTTGTATACCAAGCGATTAGGAAATGGGATAGGATGAACATAAGGACTGTTAGGGATTTGTCCTTTTTTAGAAGAATCATTTTTGGTTTCCTCAACCAAATCATCTTTAGTTTCAAAAGAATCTTTAGGTTCATCAGATGAACCTGGAACAAGAGGCACACTTGTGTCCTCAACTGAAGGAGAGTTAATAGGAGTAATAGATGGGAAAGATTTAGGAACGCTCTATTGGTACTCTCTACCACTCCTAAGGGCATAAACAACATTACATATGTTAGAGGGCCCTTGTTGGGTCTTACCTTGTACTATCTTCAGTGGTGCATTAGTTGGTGTTTGTGAACTAACAAGCTGATGATGCCTAAGGTTAGGCTCTGGTTCATTGGGTAAAGTTCCTTTTCCCTCTCACGCATAATTGAGACAACTTGGGTGAGTTCTCTCATAAGATTTTAATGGCTTGTTATGAGGAGGGCCATATTTTTTTCAAGTCACTTATTCTACTTGCCTCTCCAATGTTGGTAAACCCAGGGGGTTGCTGATAAAATGATAGGAGAGGGGCCCTAGGAAAACTAGCCTGAGGTCCTATATTTGACCTAGGAAAAGTATTTTGGGAAAAAGATTATTATGCAAAGGGAGGCCTTTGAGGTCCAGGTTGACCTTGATTATGAAAATTGGAAGGCCTTGCTTGGTTGCCCTGATTTCAAGTGAAATTTGGGTGATTTCTCCATCCTCGATTGTAGGTGTTACTATATGGATTATTCTGGTATAAGACATTAACACTATCATTAGAAGTACCCCCAGAGGTTTTGGGGCATTCTTTTATGACATGTCCAGGGGATTGGCACCAAGCACAAATCTTAACCAAATTAACTGATGATGGCTCTCTAGGAACAATAACCTCAATCCTATTGATTAGGCTATCCAAATGGGCTTCCTTTGTTACTATCTCATCCATAAAATATCCGTTTCCTCCTATGGTTCTTTCACTCTCTTGGGTTGATTCTTACTTACGGGTTTTTTTAGCTAAGTTAAGTAAGAATTCCCATGCCTTTCCTTCATCTGTAAAGGATGTGAATCCCTCAGGGCACATGAACTCTATCATTTGTTTAGTTGGGTAATCAATACCCTTATAAATTATTTGACATAAATTCTATAAGTCTAGGCCATGGTGAGGGCATTCTTGGAGTAGATCCTTGAATCTCTTCATAAGTTTGGAAAATGACTCACTAGGCTTTTGCCTAAACTGAAGGATATCACTTCTAAGCTTATTGGTCTTCTGAGTTGGGAAAACTTCTTAAGGAAGACAACTGTGAACTGTTCCCATGAGGTTATGGAATTTTTAGGTAACTCATACAACCACTTCTTAGCTTAGTTTTTTAATGCAAAAGTGATAAACCTAAGCTTAACAGCATCATCAGAAAGCTGTTGGATCTTAATTAGAACACATACATCTTCAAATTCCCTTAGAAATAGGTATGCATCCTCAGAGGTCAACCCATGGAAGTGGGGCAACATAGTGATGTATTGAGATTTGAGTTCAAAATTATTACCCTGGGCTTGTGATAGAACTATGTAGGAAGGTTGGGCTGTTCTAGCAGGGTAGAACCTATCTTTCAGAGATTTAGGTGAAGCGTTTTGATGTTGGTCTCCCATATTGAAAGGTTTTAAAGAGAGCAAACGTATATGGTCACTACTTGTTGGATCTCTTCTTTCTAACCGATTCTTAGTATTACGTACCCACCTAACACTCATGCAATAGAAAACTACCCACAACTAGAGTAAGACAAGCACAAAAGAATGGATAGCAAAACTTTTTTTTTATGATGTCTTTGATTTTTTTGATTTTTTTGGGCTTTTTGGGAGCTTACCGGTCGGGATCCGGGCTTGCTCAGGTTAATTCCTGAGGTACTGCTATAGGGTGAAACCTGTCTTTATCATACTGTGAGGCATGATGACCTCCACCAATACAACTATTATTACAAGTTGTTCTTCTCAGGAATTCAATAAAAGAAAAGGAAAAACAAAACAAAGCAAACAAAGCATTCCGATTTACTAAAAGAAAGCGAAAAATAACATGGAACTATCTCCCTGGCAACGGCGCCAAAAACTTGTTAGGATTTAAAATATAACAGCAAGTATATGGATCAGTGTAGCTGCGGGTCGAATACTGGGAGAGCAGCCACTTTATTTTTTTTGCTTCTTTTAATAATGCAAAAGTGAGCCGATTAATGGTTGTGATCTAATTCTAATTACCGTCCTAAACATATGTATCTAAAATAACGTCCTAACCATTCGTCATCTAAGAATTTAAATACGCAAAACACGCAATTAAAATTAAATAAATAAATAGCTAAAAATAAATAACCCACACAATTAAAAAAAAAAACAATAAAGGAAAAAAAATACTGAAATAAAAATAAAGTAAAAGAAAGGGGATAATGCTAGAAAGAGACTCACAAGTAGGTTTCTCTACTTAGCCCGAGGGATGCATCATAATATGAGCTTCTCTACTTGACCAGAGAGTCACTCTTATAAGGGTTACTCTACTTGGCTTTAGGGAAAGGGAGACAATTAAAATAAAAATAATAAAATGATGGTTCTATGGCTAGGAGGGGCAAAGCCAACACGTACACTAGCCATGAACCTTAGGGGAAAGGGATAGAAATAATGTAATGACTGAAATTAAAATCCTAAATAAGAAAAAAAGGGTAATCAGAAAAGGGAATGAGAGGGGGGAGAGAAGACTACTGAATGAGCCTACTCACTCGAACTTCAACTCTTGAACTGAAAATTTGATCGATTTGAGATACTACCAGTACTAGAAACCATATCTGAAATAAACCAAATCTGAAATTTATAGTACTAGAGAAAACAAATCTGAAGAAAAAAAAATTGAACTTGAAAGACATGCTTCATAGCTTGTTCTTGTCACCTAGAACTATGCCTAGAACTAGAACTTGAAAATTACAACTTCAATTGCTTAAATAATAAAAATAAAATACTAAATCAAAAAACAAGTGCTTGCATAATTAAATAAAAAGAACTTACAAAAGTGTTTAAAGCCTAAACCTAGAACTATAGCTAGAGAAGGAGAAAACTAGAGAAAGAGATAGAGCAACTAAAAAAAAACCCTAAAAGAAGAATGAAGTGCCTACTCCCCTTGTGTTAATTCTATTATATAGAGAATGGGGGAGGGAAGCTAATGATTTTAGCTTCTAAAAAAAAAAAATATTTTTTTATCTTGTTGATGAAGTGGAGGAGAGAGAAGTGAGAAAACGTGTGGAGAGAGATCTCCCATGAGTTTTCTTACCTTTTTTTTTCCTATTTTTTTCTCCCTTTTTCTATTTTTCTCTCTCTTTTTTGACAAGAAACCCCTTTTGGCCGATTTTTCTTGCTTGGATTTAGAGAATATTCTATTTTAATAGGAAATTCCATCCATGCCTTTGTCTTTTTTTTTTTTCTTCTTCTTTTCTATTTTTTCTCTTTATTTTCTCTCTCTCTTCTTCAAACTTGTGTAGAACCATCTTGGGCGACCTCCTTTAAGTGATGAGTAGGAGAGATAAAATCTTCTAAAAAAAAAAAAAATGGCAGCTAAGGGGTTCGAACTTGAGACCTCCTAATATGCAAGGGATTTTGCACACCACAATTCACCAACTACGCTAGGTAGTTGTTGTTACCAAAAATGAATCTTCAATCACTTAAGTATGTGGTCCATTGATCCTTGTTGGTATTTATAATATTCCTTATACCCTTAGGACAACTGCAGATTGGCTGGTTCTGCATCTTGGTTCAGTTCTGATCCATTATTTTTTTTCTGGCCCGAAAAGAATAATCACTTATACGGTTGACCAAACGAATGTGTACTTACAATTGAACACGTCCATATTGCTTAAAAGTTCATCTTCTTCTCAACCATGAAAAGAAATAGGACCTCTTTACGTGTAAAATTGGAGATATAGCACCCGATAGTCCTTAAGGCCTTGAAATTATAAAACCTATAAAAAGAGAGTAAAACCCAAGGTAACTCCATTCTAAATATGTAAAATGCATGTTTTACTACACTAGATTTCACACATAAATATGCTCATCAATGGGGAGGGGCAAAAATGCCTCTGGAAGTGGGAGACAACTTTAGACTTGATGAATTCGGGGAATAAAGCTCAGTCCCGGAGGCGGAGATGAGCTTAGGGATAGTGTTGGCATTATTTCTGGCTTTGAGAGAGTGATGGAAATATGCCGAGTTAGAATCTTCCAATTCAAGCCATTTGATGCAAGCTTTCTGACGTAGGAAGCTTTCCTCCTGATCGAAGCAAAGATAGCTCAGACGTAGTAGCATTCTCTTCCTCAGCCAGGATAGGATTGATGAGATCATGCTAAAGTCTTGATTGAATAAAATGAAGCTTGTCCCGACTAGAGGAAACCCGAGAGGAGATGGTCCCAATGGTGGAGGATTTTTAGAGCTTAGGGGAAGCTTTCACGCTCTTGAGCTTTTTAGCAAAAGCAAGGAGCGGGGAGAGGGAGCGAGGGGTGTGGACATTCCAAGCACTAAGGGCAAGAGGTTGGAAATCAGGAGAGAAATCCACATATGAAAGAACTTGAAAGGTTTAGGACCAAAGGAGAGAAAGGGAAGGACATGGATTGAGATGGGGATATGATTCAAAATCCCCAGAAGGCTGAAGTAGGCATGGGAAGAAGGAAAAGAGTCAAGCCACACAGAGATTGCCAGTTCTTCTATTATGCCACGTAAACTTGATGCTAGACCATTTGAGATCCGTGAGATTGAGATCATCAATGCATTCATTAAATGAATCCACAGCTTGAGAATCGATGAGGTTACCTCCTTGCTTTTCATGGCTGAATTGGATAACATTGAAATCCCCAACAATTCCCCAAAGTCTGGAACCTACAGTGTTGGCAAAGGAGAGCATGTCCAACTAGAGGAGGAGCCTGAGAGAGGTATGATTATAGGCGTAGACAATTGATAGAAAGAAAATGAAGGGGTTGAAGTGGTGGGAAATGGAGAAGTGAATGGTTTTGGCAGAGGAGGAAAGATAAGAGATGGTAAGGAAACAGGGATCGCAAAGAATCGAAATCCTCCCATTAGGGCTGTGAAGGTAATTGAAAGTAAAGGACCAAGAGGGGGCAATTGTTATGGCAATTCGAGAGGCAATGGCTTCTAGGACATAGGTTTCTAGAAGACATAGTGATTGTATTGAGAGGAGAGAATACATGATCTAATTTCTTCTTGTTTGGCCAAGGAATTAAGGCCTCGGACATTCCAAACGGTCCAAGGAATCATTAGGATCCAAGATGAGTGGGCATCAAAGGCTTGGACAAGCTACGGAGGGAGCTGGGGAGGAGGTAGGCCGGCGGTTCTAACTAATGATAGGGGTGGTATTGGAAGTGGATAAAGATCTAGTAGTGATGGAGGAGGGTTTGGTTTTTTTTTTTCTAAGGCTTGAAACAGAGACTTTGGTGTTGGTGGAGTAATTGGGATGGTGTTGGTGATGGCTAGGGATCTCATCCAAAGAGCTTTCCTGAGAAGCATTCTGGAATGCACAAGGAACCACAGAATAATTGTTGTTGGGGCGAATATCAATAGCCGTGGGGCTAAAGCTGGATGATAGAGGCATTGTGGTGATGTCATGAACTTCAGAGGAGCATTGCAAAGGCACTAATGTATAGCAGGGATGTTGGTTTGTCAGTGCCTACAGAGGTCAGACTTATCGGGCGGTAGCTAGTAACCAGAGTAGAGGAGCTTTCCAAATTTGTGAGGCCTTCCAAGGCCTTCCAAATTGTTGTTGGGGTGAATATCAATAGTTGTGGAGCTAGAGCTAGACGGTAGAGGCATTGTACTGATGTCAACTTCAGAGGAGCATTTCAGAGGCACTAAGGGTAGTAGGTATGTTGGTTCATTAGTGCCTACAGAGGTCAGACTTATTCGGGCAACAGCTAGTAACCAGAGTAGAGGAGCTTTCCAAATTTGCGAGGCTTTCCAAATTCCCTAATTTATCTAACCTAGACTTGAACTTTGGGGAATTTGGGTACATTGTGTAACCCTATCTTAATTGACCCACTAAGCACACTAAATCTAAGCTAATTGAAGTGGATGAACATCCCCTACAAATAAATCAGCCCTATAATCATAAAACCCCAACTCGAGAACAATTCAAAGAAGAGGAAAATAGGAAATAAACTAGAACATGTGCCCTAGGGTTCCACTTCCCTATGGATGACTAATTTGCTCAAAAACTTTATATATTATGGGAGTAAAACCAAGAAGTGATGAGTTAATGTGACCCTAGGTCATCGGTTGTCCACCGACACTTGAGATTCAAGGTGAGAGGATTTTGTGTGAATCTTATGGAATGTTTCTGTTATTATGCATATGTGGATGAGCATGTAAATTGCATAGTATAAACCTATTCTTGAAGTGAATGTGTATGTTGCATAATTCTATGAGTTGTGAATGTGTATGTATGACTGGGATGCAGGGTAGCCGAAGGTTGGGTTCCGGCACTGTATGCCTAGGGTGAGACTATGTGAGTGTGTTGTGGAGATTGGGGTGCAGGGTGGCCGAAGGTTGGTTTGGCACTGTATGCCCATAGTGTGTGAGTGCGGGGTACAGGGTGGCCAAAGGTTGGGTTCTAGCACTATATGCCCACATGGTGTGTGAATTTGTTTGTGATGTGACTCATACCATGATATATTACATTGGGTTAGGACAACCACCCTGGTTCCATAACCCTTTCCAATAGGGATTTACGTATCATCCAATCCTACTGTACGATGGAACGAGGTTGGGGTAATTTTCGGTGACCAACGTTAGGGGTACCGACATCATGAAAAACCTTCACGAGATGTTGGATTTGGTGATGGGTATGCCCTACATGTGATGTTGGATTCAATGTAGTGGTATTATGAGGGATTATTAATAGGGGCTTACCGGATACCGAAGTAGCCATGTAGGGACCGGTATGCTCCTAACCCATAACTAGCTTGTATCCTTGAGGACTGATAACGTACGTTTGTGACTGGGGATACCACCTATGTTGCAGTAGCACCGATGCCCACTATGGACTTAGAATCTGTTGATTAGGTTTGTTTGCTAATAATCTAGATCATATCATTGCATTCATCTAAATGCATTCATATTGGTTTGATTGGGTATTTATATTGTTTTTATTTCATGAATTGTTGTGAATGTTTGTGTACATCTCACTAGGCTTCATGGAAGCTCACCCCCAGTATTGCCCCATTTTTAGATGTTGATTTAGGTAACCATTCAGAGTTTGTGGCTTAGGTAGGAGCTGGCTCTCTATGGAGATGACCTCTGGGATGAGGAGCTAGCTATGCACAAAGACGGTTGCGTATGTGACGATTGTGCATTCAGAGCACATTGAGGGTGAAAGTATCATCTTCTATTTTTTATTCTTTTGCTTACATATCAGATGTATCCTTAGAAGCATAACTGTAATTAACATTCTGTTGTGAAAACATTATTTTGGTAAATATGGTAAATATCATTAGACTTGACTAATTGTATATATTTTGATTATTGTTACCTATATGATAGTAGAATCATTTCATAGCTTTAAGAACTTAAAGTACTACATTGTGGATCTTGAATGGATTGTGGACACATGTGTGTGTCTATGTCACCAGCCTTTAGGTGAGTGGAGGCAAGGTGTGACAATACTTTCAAGCAATATTAGGACTTCATTCCTCTTCAAGGAAAAGCATCCATGAAACAACAAGAGAAGAAAATTTTCAGAGAAACTAAAAGAGAAGCAAGTTAAGGATTTTCTTGTGTTCACCATTACCAATACTACTGGAGGGTACCTTCATAAAATAGAAAAGTGGATAAAAGAAATATTGTATATAATGAAATCATTATTTGGAGAACCACATAAAAACTACTCAGAGCTCAACAAAAAAGAGGAAATAGTTCTAAGAAACTGTGAGGGAAAGATTGTTTTGTGCCATTATGAAACTCCATGTCTACCCAGGATCATTGTAACAAGCAAGCAAACAACACTTCTTATGTATGAGACCATCCCTAAGAAATGCAGAGGGTAGTGCTTTTTCTTCCCCCTGAACAATGTCCTTAGTCGGTCTTCCAATAAACTTTGAAACTAAAATGAAATAAAAAAAAAAAAGAGTAACTACAAAAAATTAGGAAAGCAAAAGAGGAGAGAAAATCTAGAAGATACATATTCTTTAAATTAGAAAAGCTATTGAGAGAGAATCTAGAAAATAATGATTTTCTTTTTTTGTTGTAAATATAGATGACGAAATTAATTTAGATTCATTAAAAAGGAATCAAATGGAATTAGGAAAACAATAGAGGAGAGAGAATCTTGAAAATATATATTTTCTTTCAATTAGGAAAGCAATTGAGTGAGAATCTAGAAAATAGGGATTTTTTTGTTGTAATGATAGATGGAGAAATTAGTTTAGTTTCATAAGAAAAAAGAAGCAAATGAAATTAGAAAAACAATAAAGGAGAGAGAATTTAGAAAATATAGATTTCTTAAATTAGGAAACAATTGAGGAGACAGAATCTAGAAAATAGAAAATTTTTATTTAATTATTGAAAAAAAGAGGGTACCAAAAAAAATTAAAATAAGAAAGATTAGAGTTAAGAAGAATAAGAAGGGTAAAATAGTCAAAAATAGATTAGCCACGAAACATGAGTACATGCATTATATAATAGTATGATATATGAGAAGAGCAACTAAAATATAGAAATTCTTAGTAATATTCTTAACTTTCAACCATTTATTTTGTAATTCTAGTTTTATACAAGAAATATGGATGAAGTAATATTCCCCAAGATAGAAAAAGAGATAAGGAATTAATAGAAAAAATATATAATAAAAGGTATTTCAGAGAGAGAGAGAGAGAGAGAGAGAGAAAGAGAGAAAATGAAGAAAAGGAAAGTGCTTATAATAAAAGGGGAAAAGATATTTCAGAGAGAGATGAGGAAAAGGAAAGTGGATAAAATAAGAGGAGAAATCATAATTATTTCTCCCTACATATAATAATTCCTATGTATATTGAACCACATTCATGATCACTACATTAACTAAAAAATGTTTCTTATCAGTCGTTTGCCCTGCATTTTTTTTTTTTTTCTCAGTATTTCCAATATATCTCAGAAATTTTGACTCAATATCCAAAATAGAAACGTTATGATGTGTGAGTTACTTAGACCAGAATTCAGGTACCCTTTGCTTAAAAGCGATGTTTAACAAATGTGTGAAGATGAATTTGATGATAATCTTATAGGTTATACTAAGTAATGCAGAAGTAGATTACACTAGGTAAACAAACTTCCAATAATGTAAAGCTCAAATCAATTCAAATCTAACCCCCCAAATTAACCTTAACAGAAACCAGAAATAGGAGTAGAAAACAAGGGAAACAAAAAGCAGTAAGTAAGAAAACCAAACCTGTCCCACAAGAACCAGAAATAATCCCAAAAAATTACTTGCAACAGCAGGAAATAAATTAGCAACAAAAACCTGCAGCAGAAATCGATACCAAGGCAGAACTGGGTCTCAGCCAGAACAGAGGAATTCTGCTGTTGGAACCTGGCTGAGTAACAGGGGCTGAAACCCTGGTTGAAGGCCTCCCCTGAGGTGATCTTCAAACCCTCCAAAGGGTCTATGGAATTTCTGGACAGCCGATTGAACTCAAAACACTAAGCCACCCCATTTCCTTATACTAGAGTGTTGGTGTTGGAATGGCTTCCCAAACTTCCAGTGTGAGAAATCCTCAATTAAACAACCAATTGCAAAATAAAAGTTCAAGACAAAGGATTGTCAATGGGATTATACCTTCAATGAGGTCATTTCCACTGAGTCCTTGCCACTCAATTGTCCATCCAACGCACTGGTAGCCCAAGTTCTCAGTATGGTTACTGGTGACAAGGATCTTCGATGCCTTCTTTGGAAGAGGCAGCACTGGTGGCCAGATGTTGTCTTTCCATTCTTATGGTGGGTCAGATGTCGTCTTGCCATTCTTCAACAGCACCAGATATTTTCTGAAAGCTTCCATTGCCAATTCTTTGTGTTCGTTCCTGTTGAAGATCAAAGAGAACATTTTGGTAAAACTTGATTTTTTGAGGTACAAAATTTTGGCCAAACTTTGCAGACGCCCACACAATGTCACAAACTTGACTTTTAATCAGAACAATGATTTGCTTAATCAAGGTCAACTACGGTTGGTTCGAACACACTGTTCAATGGGTAGCAGGAAATTCCTACTAGTCACTAATGCATGGTTAGAAAGCCTACAAACTCCATTTCCATTTCTGAGCAATATCCAGTGCTTAACCAACTACTGCACGTGTTCGAGCACCTAGGCCACAAGTTCAGTTGGTGCTTACGCAATGAAGTTCTCAACAAAAGGCTCAGTTACAAACACCATAATAGGTTCCTTACAAGCCCCAGTAGACTGTTGATACAAAATAAATAGTTATATAGTTTATAAGATCACAAGTACATGATTTTAAAATCAAATTAGACACAGTAGGAGAACCAAACCAAATTTGAAAAAGAAAAGGTCAAAAAATGACACAAAATTATAATACAGTAATACTAGGTTGTTGATATCCATTGATAAAGGAGTTAAAACGACTTTAACTAAGTTTACAACTGCTCTTGTGTGAGGGTAGCGGCCAGAAAAAAAAAGACCTCTTTCCCCTTTGGTGGGGGGGGGGGAATACTTTTGCATTCAGCCCTCTCTCCTCTCTTTCTCTTTCTAGGGGAGGGGTGTGTCGTGTGTGCTTACCCACGAAGCCTGCACCATCGTACCGTCGCTCGGAGATATGTGGGGGCCTATTTCGCAGGAGTGTAAAGGTCGTCATCGAGACGGGTATTTGATGATGGTCCAATACGGGGGATTAGGATCATACAAAAGGTGGTTTGGAGTCACCACCTAGGATTATGACCCGGGGGGCCCAATTCCTGAGAAAAGGGCCCGAAAATTGGTTTGGTCTAAAGATTTAGGGTATAAGTCAGGTTGTAGAGTTGGGAAGGTGTTAGGCACCCAATCTACCTGGTTCAACCTGTCTACCTATTAGATGCTTGAGAACGAACATTTTCTATAATTATTCCCATTCCGCATGCATGGCTAAGTTATCACACATATATACATTAACTAAATTTAATTAATTGTGTACACTAAAACAAGGTCAATAAAAAGTCTACATTATGCTAATTCGGGGGAGAGATTATACCTGAGCTTAAACCCTGTTTCGGTTCAAGAGGGGTGGACCCCCGATTAGTGCTGGCATGAACTTTCTTGTGGGTTCTCTTGGCTTAGGGGAAGATGGTCTTGACCTCCAACTTCCTCTTTTGAGAGATGCTGACTATGGTAATATTTGGATAGGGTTCTGGCTAGAAACGATTACTTTTAGATTTGAATTTCAGTAGAGTTTCGGCTATGGAAGGCTACTTTTGGGCTTAGGCTGAGGTGTTAGTTCGGCATAGCTTCCGCTAGGGATGGGCTACTTCTGAATTTTGGCTTAGGTGGCACTTCGACAGAGCTTCCGCTAGGGATAGGCTATGGGAGGGCCATGATGAGGTGGCTGTCACACCCCATTCAAACAGAACCGGACCGGTAACCGGGTTAACACCGGTTAACCCAAACCTGCCAGGATCATCTGATACAGTATCCCACCACAGCATACACATAACTAAGAAAGTGATCATCAGTTCAGCGGAAGGCTTAATTTACCTGTAAATATTTCCATTATACTTGATACCCAAATTGTAATACATAGTTAAGTACATGTGGGCCCGCAGGCATGATATTTACACAAAAGAATACAATTTACATATCAAGTATACAAAAGGGATCATCAAAAACACAAAGGGTATAGATCAACTCGATATCAAAAGTAGAGCTCAGCTCGGCATCAAAGGTAAAGCTTAGCTCAGTATCAGAAGAGCTCAGCTCGGCATTCGAGCTGCGGTCCCGCAGCACAGCCCTCGCACGAGCAATCCGTGCCGTGCTCTAATTCCTCGGGGACCCAGCAATCCTCTTCAGGGAATTCAACTATGGGGCCTGACCCGTGCTCTTCAGGTTGATGACCTGCAAAATCATCTAAAAGAGGTGCACACGTGGGATGAGCTCACTAGCTCAATAAGTGAAAAGAAGGACTACACAGCAGTCCACACAACAAATCACACCCATATGCACTATATGCTATGCAATCCATTTTAATCACTTCCACCTAATCAACATTACTAAGTCTTTGATTTAGTGCTACTACAACCACAGTGTGCGTATACTTCGGGTACGAGCCTCGAACTCCATCCCGTGATACGCCCATAGGGCTGTCGGAGAAGGCCCACCGTGAGTACTCAGAAAAGTAAAACATGTCGACCACCAGCTCTCAACATAAAGTAAATGACAGAAATTAAAGGTGCTGACTCCAGCAATTTAAAAGCAGTATGATTGGCCCTCTTGAATATACTACCGGGGTTGTCGACTGTCCTAATGACCAGCCGGGCGTATGTCTAACTGCCACAGTGACCCGACAACCGCAACCACTGCTTCCCCCCAAATGATAATCCAACACCTCAACCCCTGTTGGGAAGGGTCGTAGCACGGGAAGGTGATAATCCTACACCGCATGCTCCTATATGACATAGTACGATTGCATAGTACCTCCGCATCCCATTCCATGGGCCACCAATGCACTCGTTTTCAAGCCGACTATGGCATCTAGTCTATTAATGCATTATGCACAATAATGTCAACATTCGTCTCATAAGCACATCATCATTTAACATTGAGAAAATAATCACAATACACATGGCATAAGATAATGTGAGGATGGCTAAGCTATATATAATTTGCATGATGACATGGCTAATCTAAATACAATGGAATGATGCACAACAAACCTTAAAATAAGTCCAAACATCCTCTCCGCACTTACCTATAGTGTACAAGGACTCACGCTCGGTACGGGTGAGATCTGGTGCGAGAAGCGTACGTTTTGGTGAACCTAACATAAGTGAATGGGGTTAGTATTTCACCATTTTGGGATCAAAATTAACACGATCCAATGACAAAATCATGTTTAGAATCCTAAAAGAAGGTCATACGTCCGTTTTGGGTCAATTCGGACGTAAAAATCATATTGGGAGCCTCTCGAGTGGGACGGACAGCCCACCTGTCATGACCCACTAGTCAGACCCACCGATCATGATCGACGGGTAGGTCAGCCGACCGATTGGGCCCGAAGGTCCTGCTAAGACCGGCGAGCAGCTTAACCCACTGGTCGGCCCGCCGGTTGGGCCCGTCGGTTGGCCTCGAGGGTCTGCCCTCTCAGGCGGGTGCCCTCAGGCGGGCCATTTGGTCCACTGGTCTTGGCGGGAAAATGCCATTTTTCTCCAAACTTTTTCCAACCTTTGGGGAATCAAATGGAGCTTTTCCAAACCCATTCTTCACACATTCAAGGTCTCATAAGATGGTTCTAACCTAGATCTAGGTTAGATTTAAGGAATGGAAAGCCATCTTACCTTCTTTGCTCAAGAACTCCTTCAAACGCCAAAATCACTTCAAATCACCAATGCTTTTGCCAACCTTGTAAACACTTCTTCAAATCCTTCAAAATCAACACATAGATCATCTATTAAACCTTAGATTCATCATCTCAAGGGGGATTTACAAGACCTCAAGAAACTCTACCCAAATCAAGGGTTTTACTTGGGTATGGTGAAAGTTTAAGGAATCTAGCCTTTGCTCACCTCTAAACGTAGATCTCGTATTGGAGATCACTCTTCCGGCGTCAGAATGGGAAGATCAAACCTCGGCACCACTAAAATCCATCTCTTCTTCCTCTTCCTTCTCTTTTCCTCTTCTTTCCCTTCTTTTCTCTCTCCTCTTTACTCTTCTCACCAAACGTCTGAGTGTCATAAATGAGAAAATGGAAAACCCATAAATGCTATTTATACTTTCTAAAATAATTAAGTAACCACATGGGTGGGTCACTCAGGTGGGCGGATGCGCCCACCTGTGACCGCCCACCTGAGGGCCAAAACTTGGCCAACAAGTGGGATTTTGACAGAACTTGACTCTCGGTGTGAATCTCACTCTTGGCATAAGATGTAATATACGTATGTGCCTTAAGATATGGCTACATACCTGCTTTATCTGTACATGGCCTTATGATATGTGCATGTACACGGCTTGGGTACACCCGTCTCCTTTGGCACTGATTTGGGCTTGTCTGGCCAGCCGGTGTTCAAAGTCACCCTTGCCATCATGGTCCATAAGGAACCCGCCTTAACCCTCTCCGGTTCGGGTCCTGTATGATATGTGTATGGTACTTGGCTTGGATTTCATCCTCTTTCTCCCAAGATGCTTATTCAAGTGAATGATTAGCCCATCTCACCTTTACATAGGAAATGGAGCGGTTGCGAAGGGTTTTCACCTTTCGGTCCAAAATTTTAGCTGGCTGCTCTGTATAGGTCATATCAGCTTCTAGATATTCTGGTTCCACGGGTAATACATGAGATGGATCATGCACATATTCCTTCAACATGGATACATGAAACACGTTATGAACATCCCCGAGTGAAGGTGGCAGAGCAAGCATGTAGGCTACTGAGCCAACCCGGGCTAAGATCTCAAATGGGCCAATGTATCTTGGGCTCAACTTTCCCTTTCTGTGAAATCTTTGCAATCCCTTAGTAGGAGAGATCTTAAGAAACACCTTTTCTCCTGGCTGAAATTCAATGTTTTTTCTGCGTGTGTCTGCATAGCTCTTTTGACGAGACTGAGCTGCTTTAATCCGTTCTCGAATAACATCGACCTTGTCACAAGTCATCTGTATCATTTCAGGTCCTAACATTTGGCGTTCGCCTACCTCATCCTAATACAGAGGAGTTATGCACTTCCTACCATAAAATGCCTTATACGGAGCCATCCCAATTGTAGCTTAGTAACTATTGTTATAGGCAAACTCCATAAGGGGTATATATTCTTCCCAACTACCACACATTTCCATTGCACATGCCCTGAGCATGTCTTCTAATATCTGTATTGTCACACCCCGTTCACACAGAATCGGGCCAGTGACCGGGTTAACACTGGTTAACCCAGACCTGCCAGGATCATCTGATACAGTATTCCACCATAGCATACACACAACTAAGAAAGAACTCATCAGTTCAGCGGAAGACTTGGTTTACCTGTGAATATTCTCATAATACTTGATACCCGAATTGTGATACAATAGTTAAATACATATGGGCCTGAAGGCATGATATTTACACAATAAGAATACAATTCACATATCAAGTATACAAAAGGAATTATAAAAAATCAGAGTGTACAGCTCGGCTCCGTATCGAAGCTTAGAGCTCAGCTTGGTATCAAAGGTTGAGCCCAGCTCGGCATCACAAGGTAGAGCTCAGCTCGGTATCAGAATTGCGGTCTTGCAGCACAACTCTCGCATAAGCAATCAGTGTCGTGCTCTAACTCCTCAGGGGCCCACCAGTCCTCTTCAGGGAACTCAACTGTGGGACCCACCCCGTGCTCTTCAGATGGATGACCTGCAAAATCATCTAAAAGAGGTGCACACGTGGGATGAGCTCACTAGCTCAGTAAGTGGAAAGATGGACCACACAGCAGTCCACACAACAAATCACAACCATATGCACTATATGCTATGCAATACATTTTTAATCACATCCACCTAAGCAACATTATTAAGTCTTTGGTTTAGTGCTACTACAACCACAGTGCACGTACACTCTGGGTACGAGCCGCGAACTCCATCCTGCGATACGCCCATAGGGCTATCGGAGAAGGCCCACCGTGAGTACTCAGAAAAGTAAAACATGCCGATCACCAGCTCTCAACATAAAATAAATGACAGAAATTAAAGGTGCTGACTTCAGCAATTTAAAAGCAGTACGATTGGCCCTCTTGAATATACCACCGGGGTTGCCGACTGTCCTAATGACCAGTCGGGCGTAATGTCTAACCGCCATAGTGACCCGATAACTGCGACCACTGCTTCCCCCCAAATGGTAACCCAACACCTTAACCCCTATTGGGAAGGGTCATAGCACGGGTAGATGATAATCCTAAACCGCATGCTCCTATATGACAATAGTACGATTGCATAGTGCCACCGCGTCCCATACCATGGGCCACCAATGCACTCGTTTCCAAGCCGACTACGGCATCTAGTCTATTAATGCATCATGCACAATGATGTCAACATTCATCACATAAGCATATCATTACTTGGCATTTAGAAAGTAAACACAACACCCATGCATAACAATGTGAGGATGAATAATCTACATAGCATTTTCATGATGGCATGGCTAGACTAGATACGATTAAATGAATGCCAAACAATGCCTTGAAACAAGGCCAAACATCCTCTCCCCACTTACCTGTAGTGTACAAGGACTCATGCTCGGTACGGGTGAGATCCGGTGCGAGAAGTGTACGCTTTGGTGAACCTAACATAAGTGAGCGGGTTAGTATTTCACCACTTTGGGATCAAGATTAACACAATCCAATGATAAGATCATGTTTAGAATCCTAAAAGAAGGTCACACTGTGCGGGGGGCTGGAGAACTAGTTCCCGCACTCTTCCGCTTAGAAGCGGTGGTCTTATGTCGGGTGCCAGAGGATGCGGGCTCCTTGCCTTTGCGAGATGACATCCTGGCAAGAAAAGAGGAAAGCAGGGTGAGTAAAGAAAAGAGAGAATAACAAAGCGAATAAAAAGAGGGGTGAGCAATAAGAGGAAGCCCCAAAACCCAATTTTCACAAAACAGAAAAGTGACAAGACAGAGAGTAGGGTAAAATAGCAAGGTAACAAGGGGCAAGTAAAGCATGGCAAGTAGAGAATGATAGAAAAGAAAAACCCCAATTCTCATTGTGCAAGTTCAATCTAAGGAAGGAAAAATGGAAAAACTCACATAGAGTGAAGCATGAAGCTTACATGCTCATGGGGGAAATGCCGTCATTCTACAATTTAGAATATGCAAAAACACATGCTAATGTGCTATTGAGGTCCACAAATACGAAAGGGTGTAAAGAAAATCAAAGAAAACCCAACACAAAAGATGGATTTTCATGGGAAGGTATGGAATTTCACACACAAGGTACTTTCTATGATCTCTACAGTATGCTAAGTACAAATCAAACATAATGCATTGCATTTGAGTCATTAATTGGGGAGAAAGAGTAAGAATTGAAGGAATCCCCAAATTTGAGAAAACTAGGGCACGATTGGGGTTTTCTCTCAAAAATGGAGAAGTAAATCCTAAAACTAGAAGTAAATCACAATGGAAGCATCACATTCATATGTTGACACTGTTCTATGGAAGGAAACCTGGGAAAAGAACCTAGATTGAAGCCTACACATGAGTTCTACCCCCCAAGTAAAAATTCTGAGAAGAAAAGGAAGAAGAACTTACTTGTGAGTAGAGGAGTTGATCCTTTCCAAAAGCGCCGGATTATTGAGTGAGATCGCGAGTGGAAGTGTCACAAAGCTCTCAAAAATCGCCTGGGAGAGAGAGAGAGAGAGAGAGGAAGTGAAAGAATAAGATAGAACAAAGCCTTAAAGGCCCTGTTAGAGTTTTTGCTAGGTCAGGACTGGCGGGCCAGACCGGCCGGCCATCTTGCGCGTCGGTGTCAGCCCACCGGCTAAAGTTTCAGATCGACGGGTCGACCAGTGGGCCAACCTGCCCGCCGGTGTCACCCACCAGTTGAAAAAAAAATAATAATAATAATAATAGGATTTATTATTGTTATTATTGTTATTACTAATAAAATTTTTATGATATTGTTATTATACTTATAATATGTGTGATGGTCAATTGGGACCATTGACATACTTGTTGAAGCACTAATCCTGTATTTTCAGAATCAAGTTGCAGTTAGTTGCAAACTATCATACACTATGATACCCTGCGTATTGGCATATAATTATGTGCCGATATCAATTCTATGATGTTTAACCAATGTGATGTATGATATGTTCCAGGTACAGGGATACGATGGTACGTACTAGATCCGGTAGCAATGCTCGAGGTACCCCGTGTGGTCCTCGTCCGGTTGGTCGACCACCGAATCCCAGGAGGTCCCGCTCTGTGGGGAAAACCTCACTTCCACCACCTCCAGAGACCTTTGGTCAGGGTGGGGCACATGGGGACCCACCTATGACTACACTCCAGGACCCTCTACCGATTATTGCTTTGGGGGATGTTGCTACCATAATTCAGTAGTCACAATAGGCTTTCCAGCAACAAATGCTTCAGCAACAGCAAGCATTTATGACTGCTATTCAGCAACAATTAGACCTTTCTCAATCAGATCAACCTCCCCAGATACTAACTCCATAGGACCCGCCTGTAGGGTCTGGTACGGGGCCACAAGGGGGAGGTACACCTCCAATTCCACCGTTAAGTATTCCTCCGTATGGGGTGCCCCCTCCATACTCTTACTATCCGGTTTATGCTCCTAATTACCCGCCGAAGAATAATACGTCAAAGGTAGTGGAGTCATTCAAGAGAAACTTACCACCTGTATTCTCTAAGGTGGGGAGTGATCCTCTGAAACCGGACCAGTGGATCCAGGAGCTGGAGAAAATATTTGAGGTGATTGAGTGCACAGATGCACAGAAACTCATTTGTGCGGGGTTACAACTCAAGAAGGAGGCCAACTCTTGGTGGCAAGCCTCTAAGCCCATATTATTGGCCGCCCATCCCGAACCCACCTGGGAACAGTTCAAGGAGTTGTTCTTGGACAATCATTACCCACGCAGCTTCAGAGACCGCAAGGAGACGGAGTTTATGGCCTTAACTCAAGGAGGTAAGACTATCCTTGAGTATCAGCAGCAGTTTGAGAGCTTGTTCCATTTTGCCCCTAGGCATATGAGGACAGCTGAAGAGAAGGCTACAAGGTTTCTAAAGGGCCTAAAGGCATCCATTGGGTCTGTACTTGAGGTCTTAGATTTGACCGATTATGGCCAGATTGTGCAGAAGGCCAAGACCATGGAGGATAAGCAGAAGGGGGAACAGTCCCTCACCCCTGGACTATGGAAGAGAACAAATCCATTTCCGGATATGGGTAACTCCTCCAAGGCATACC
>NC_056563.1:7972059-7975967 GCF_013358625.1 Macadamia integrifolia | reverse complement strand
AGTTCTGGGCCTACATATAGGCAGCCTTATAGGCCATCTGGCTACCCTCCTCGACCGGCTGGTGGTTTGGGCTCTACATCCTTCCGCCCAAACACTAGTGCGGTACCTACAGTTCCAAGGCCACCCCGACCTCCATCTTCAACGGGTCAAGTGCAGAGGGGCCCCACCCCAATTTTGACATCTCGGATCTGTTGCTTTAACTGCCATTCCTATGGGCACTATACAAAAGACTGTTGGGTCAGACTAGCCTTGCCCTCCAGTCAGCCCTCGGCGTACCGACCTCCCTTAACTCGGGGAAATCAACCGCAGGGAATGATGTATGCCCTATCAGCTGAGGAAGCTGAGGCCAGCACAGAAGTGATAGCAGGTACATTTTAAATTTAAGAATTTCCTAATGTTAAATATTGATGACCTGCTGAAATTATATGTATTGTTACACTAGGTGTCCTATCTATATCGGGCATACCAGCCTATGTTTTATTCGATTCAAGAGCTACACATTCATTCATATCTAAGAGATTTACCGAGAAACTTGGGATGCCACCCAGGATCCTAGATCATGGAATGATTGTTAGTATGCCTACTGGTAAAGTTACTCAGTTGAAGGAGGTGTATGGGCCGTGCCCAGTGGAAATTAGTGGGAAGAAATTGGATGCACAACTCATTAAGTTCAATATACAGAATTTTGATATTATACTGGGCATGGATTGGTTGTCAGCTCATCGAGCTAATGTGATGTGTGCTGAAAAATCAATTAGGGTGACAGATGATGAAGGAAAAGAATGGGTATACCGAGCAGATAAAGTGAAACAAGCTAGAAAAGTCCTTGTCTCCGCTCTTCAAGCAGTAAAGTTGTTGGAGAGTGGATGTCAGGGCTACTTAGCATCGGTACTTGATGTTGATGCAAGGATTACACCTCTAGAAGAGGTAAAGGTGGTTAAAGAGTTTCCCGACGTCTTTCCAGATGATCTGATGCATTTACCGCCTGATAGAGAGTTGGAGTTTGCCATAGACTTGGTTCCTGAAGCAACTCCAGTGTCTAAAGCTCCATACAGGATGGCACCAAATTGAAGGAGTTGCAGATGCAGTTGCAGGAATTATTAGAAAAGGGGTTTATTCGACCAAGTGTTTCACCTTTGGGTGCCTAAGTATTGTTTGTCAAGAAGAAAGATGGAAGCTTACGTATGTGCATTGATTACCGGGAATTAAATAAGCTAACCATTAAGAACCGGTATCCATTGCCACGCATTGATGATTTATTTGACCAACTGCAGGGTGCCAAGGTATTTTCAAAGATAGACCTTAGATCAAGCTATTATCAGCTCAAGATAAAGATCAGCGACATACTCAAGACAGCATTCAGGACTCGGTATGGTCACTATGAGTTCCTAGTGTTATCTTTTGGGTTAACCAATGCACCGGTAGCATTCATGGATTTAATGGATCGAGTATTTCACGATGAACTCGATAAATGGGTAATTATTTTTATTGATGACATCTTGATCTACTCCAAGACAGAAGAGGAGCACACCCAACATTTGAGAATGGTGTTACAGAGGTTGAGAGAACAACGATTGTTTGCCAAATACAGCAAATGTGAATTTTGGCATGAGCAAGTTGGATTCCTGGGGCACGTAGTGTCTAAGGCCGGAATCGAGGTAAATATTGATAAGATGAAAGCAGTAGTAGAATGGAAAAGCCCCAAGAATGTCACTGAAATTAGGAGCTTCTTGGGTTTGGCTAGATACTACTGGTGCTTCATTGAGAATTTTTCCCGAACCTCAGCACCAATGACTAAATTAACCAAAAAGGGTGTGAAATTCGACTGGGTAGAGGAATGTGAGAAGAGTTTCCAGGAATTGAAGAAGAGGTTGGTATCGGCCCCTGTGTTGACCATCCCTGAAGGCACAGGTGGAATGACAATCTACACTAATGTTTCCAAAGTTGGGTTGGGTTGTGTTCTCATGCAACGCGGAAAGGTGATAGCGTATGCTTCCCGACAATTGAAGGAATATGAGAAGAACTGCCCCACTCATGACTTAGAACTAGCCGCAGTCATTTTTATTTTTAAAGATTTGACGACATTACTTGTATGGGGAGAAGTGTGAGATATACAGTGATCACAAAAGCCTTAAGTACTTCTTCACCCAGAAGGATTTGAACATGAGGCAAAGGAGATGGCTGGAGCTTATGAAGGATTATGACTGCGACATTCAGTATCATCCCAGCAAGGCTAATGTAGTGGCAGATGCGTTGAGTTGGAAGGCACATACTGTGTCACTCTCATACTTAGCAGTCAGCCCACCACTCATACAAGAGGCAACGCTAATGGATGAAGCTCTCTTATATGAAGGAGCAACCTTAGAGCTTAAACATCAAATAGAAGACCTTAAGTGGTTGACTGCATCCTTGGTAGTTCTACAAGTGCACCCAACTATTAGGCAAGAGGTAATAATGAAACAACCTTTGGATCCTGAATTGCAGCGGATCAGAGTTAAGGTTCAAGATCAAACAATGAATGACCCAAATTTTGTTTTAGCCAGTGATGGGGCATTGATGTTTCGAGGCAGATTGTGTGTACCCGATGATTTGGATATACAAGACAAGATAGTACGAGAAGCACATCACTTTGAGTACTCACTCCACCCAGGAAGTACAAAGATGTATAAGGACCTCAAACAAAATTACTGGTGGCCAAGCATGAAAGTCACAATAGCTCTATATGTGGCGACTTGTCTTACATGCTAGAAGGTAAAAGCTGAGAGGCATCGACCTTATGGTACTCTTCAGCCACTACCAGTACTAGAATGGAAGTGGGATAGGATTACAATGGACTTCGTCACCCGACTACTATATACACCTAAGGGGATGGATGCGATATGGGTGATCATTGATCGGCTTACTAAGACTGCTCATTTCATTCCCATCAAGACCAAGTTCTCTATGGCCAAACTAGCATAACTTTATATGGATAACATAGTGCGCTTACATGGAGTGCCAGTGAGCATTGTATCGGACGGGGACCCAAGGTTCACTTCCAGATTTTGGAAAAGCTTCCAGCGTGCCTTGGGATCACAGTTGAATTTGAGTACTGCTTTTCACCCACAGACCGATGGTCAGTCGGAGCGAACCATACAGATATTAGAAGACATCCTCAGGGCATGTGCAATGGAAATGTGTGGTAGTTGGGAAGAATATATACCCCTTATGGAGTTTTCCTATAACAACAGTCACTAAGCTACAATTGGAATGGCTTCGTATGAGGCATTATATGGTAGGAAGTGTAGGACTCCTTTGTATTGGGATGAGGTAGGCGAACGCTGAATGTTAGGACCTGAAATGATACAGATGACTTGTGACAAGGTCGATGTTATTCGAGAACAGATTAAAGCAGCTCAATCCCGTCAAAAGAGCCATGCAAACACCCACAGAAAAGACATTGAATTTCAGCCAGGAGAAAAGGTATTTCTCAAGATATCTCCTACTAAAGGGTTGCAAAGGTTTCACAGAAAGGGGAAGTTGAGCTCGAGATACATTGGACCATTTGAGATCTTAGCCCGGGTTGGCTCAGTAGCCTACATGCTTGCTCTGCCATCTTCACTCGGGGATGTTCATAACGTATTTCATGTATCCATGCTAAAGCGATACGTTTATGATCCCTCTCATGTATTACCGATGGAACCAGAATATCTAGGAGCTGATATGACCTATACAGAGCAGCCGGCTGAAATTTTGGACCGAAAGGTGAAAACCCTTCGCAACCGCTCCATTTCCTATGTAAAGGTGCGATGGGCTAATCATTCACTTAAAGAAGCATCTTGGGAGAAAGATGATGAAATCTAAGCCAAGTACCCTCATCATTTTGAACAACCAGGTACGCCAATTTCGAGGACGAAATTTTCAGAAAG
>NC_056563.1:7966818-7970450 GCF_013358625.1 Macadamia integrifolia | reverse complement strand
TTGAGAGCCGGTGGTTGGCATGTTTTATTTTTTCGAGTACTCACGGTGGGCCTTCTCCGACAGCCCTATGGGCGTATCGCGGGATAGAGTTTACGGCTAGTACCCGGAGTATACGTGCACTGTGGTTGTAGTAGCACTAAACCAAAGACTTAGTAATGTTGCTTAGGTGGATGTGATTAAAAATGTATTGCATAGCATATAGTGCATATGGTTGTGATTTGTTGTGTGGACTGCTGTGTGGTCCTTCTTTCCACTTACTGAGCTAGTGATCTCATCCCACGTGTGCACCTCTTTTAGATGATTTTGCAGGTCATCCATTTGAAGAGCACGGGTCGGGTCCCACAGTTGAGTTCCCTGAAGAGAATTGGTGGGCCCCTGAGGAGTTAGAGCACATCACTAATTGCTCGTGTGAGAGTTGTGCTGTGGGACCATAGTTTTGATGCCGAGCTGAGCTCTACCTCCTGATACCGAGCTGAGCCTTGTTTTGATACCGAGCTGAGCTCTACCTTTTGATACCGGGCTGAGCTCTACCTTTTGATACCGACCTGAGCCCTACTTCTAATACCGAGTTGAGTTGACTCTCTGATTTTTGATGATTCTTTTTGTGTACTTGATATGTGAATTGTACTCTTATTGTGTAAATATCATGCATTCGGGCCCACATGTATTTAACTATTGTATTACAATTCGGGTATCAAGTATTATGAGAATATTCCCAGGTAAACCAAGTCTTCCGTTGAACTGATGAGCACTTTCTTAGTTGTGCGTATGCTGTGGTGGAATACTGTATCAGATGATCCTGACAGGTTTGGATTAACCGGTGTTAACCCGGTCACTGTCCCGGTTCTGTGTGAACGGGGTGTGACATTGGGTATGCCACTGATATCAAGTATACTAGCACCCATTGTGTCTATCTCTCTATTCCCTTTTCTGAAAATGACCGTCATATGCTTCCTGAATGATACTCCATCATGTATTCCTATTAGTGCTATCCGCTAGCATACTTGATATTGGTGGCATACCTATCCCTCTCCCAAATTATGCATCTGTTTCTCTGAATCTAATAAAAGAATCACTTATTAGGTGAGAAACGGTTAAATAAATGCTCATAATTCTTTCTTGATTTTCCATTCCATGGTAGAAGCAACGAGAGGTGAACCCAGAAAGATTAATAACCTCTCTCAACAAATGAATGGTACAAAACCCTAGATCTGTTAGAGAAATTCCTTCAATAAGGCAATTTTGCAAATGAGGGAATTCAATTCAATGAATGGTGGAATAGGGTTCTCTCTTGTTTAGTGAAGGGTCCAAGAGTTAGTTCAGAGAAGGGAGTGCTTTGATTATCGCTAGGAGTAAGGGAGGGGGAGCATCGGGCTTGAACCGAGGGGAGAGAGGGATCAAAAAATTGCCTACCTAAGATCTGCCAATGAAGAAGAATCGCAGTGAGAAGAATCACGGGGAATACGTCTCTGCGATTCCTCCCTGTTTTGTGGTTTATTTCTTTAGATGTACTCACTGCAGCCTAAGTACAGATTTCTCCCTCCTCCCTTGGATATCATCACCGTTCATTTCAAATCCACCACATGTCAATCATTTAGAGTGTGCTACACGATCTATAGCACACCTGTGCGGCACACCTATGCTACAGACAATGCCCGAGCCAAATTTTCATACTTCAAAAAGAAATATATGTAATCATTACCCATGTGACTTCAACATTAACTTCAAAACATCCCATATTTTGTTATAAAACTTTACTTTACGTTGCATCCAAAACCCTTTGCTATAATATGTAAAATAAAAATTACATGTAAAATATATTATTACTAAATATGGTTATAAAAATTAAGTAGTTTATATAATCACATGGGATAATGATTATAAACATTTCTTTTTAACGCATGAAAATTTCACTTCCCTTCTCTTGAAATTCTCATTGCAACCAAATGGAGCATAAAGGAGCTTACTTGTCAAATTTCGGGGCCTAATTCAATCAAGGGAGAGTTTTGGTTGGGCATACCACTAGTTATCTTGGAGCTAGGGTGACTGGGATGCAAGTGGCATGTGGGTTATTTCAAAAGAGGAGGGAGAGAGTGTGATTGGGCACCTCTCAATTAGTGCCCATTGTAGTTCTTGCCCATAGTTATTTGGGCAAGTGATACATGGCGAGGTGATGATCCAACGGTTCTTGGTGTGTCATTCTATGAGCCTTTGTTAGTGACTCGTTTTTCATGCCTTCTCAAACTGTTGGATCATCGCCTCACCACGTGTCGCTCGTCTAAGTAACTATGGATCGATCTGGGCGATGGGTGCTAAGGAGAGGAGTCGGATCCAAGAAAGTGACATAAGTCAACAGACTCAACACTGAGCCCAACCTCTTTCCTTCAATCAAATTTCTTTTTTGCATTAATATGTCCCCTCTTGTATGTCGTTGCATGTCTATGGTACTTCTAACCTACTATTTTGTATTCTTTTAATCATTGATTTTCAAAGTTCTATTTTTCCACTTGGCATTGTCCGATCCCTCTATATGATGAAGGCCCGAAATACCATTCAAGCTTTCACTATTTCACTATTACGTGACACCCATCCAAGTACAAGGAAAACCATTGAAGAAGGGCCGTGGCTGTAATAGAATCTTAATGCTTTTGAATTTAAGAATTGAGATCATAGTCATTACTTGCTTGGAGCAAGAATTGTGGTGAATAATGCTACTGGATGGGATTATATTGTTATGGTTAAATCCTATTTTATTGCTTCCAGATGGATTGTGGCATTTGGGAGGATCCATAGGAACCGGAAACAAGAGGAATTCTACGAGCGAATCCAGAAACAGGGATTGGAAAAAGTAGAGGTGTGGGTCTCTGACTAGTAATTTTTGGATCGCACTCATTTTCAATTAATTGGGTGCCTACTTAGTGATCAGAAGACTCGGAGGACCCCGAGACATGTATCTCAGTACATAGGTGCGGATCCTCAAGTCCTTCTAGACAATCGGTTGGGTCAAGTCAGTCTCGGACAGGCTTAGATGGCCTATACTCTTGCACCGTAGCCTGCCCGTTAAAGCAATGATTCGGTCTCAATTGGGCTCGGTTTGGTTCTAGGCTTTAGTTGGGCTTTTACTAATGGGGCCATAAACGAGCTAATGTACTATTAAAACCTTAAACGGATTTCTACTAATCAGATCATAATTGGGTCTCAAACGGATTAAATTTCATTATTTTAATATATTTACTAAATCATCAACAATTTAAAAAGGACTTTACAATTAATTTCATTCAATAATTGATAAAAATATCAATATACATCTTGTTCTACCCAAAAAATCAAAATATACATATAAATGGTGACCTAAATGTGTCAAGCTGAGTTGGATTTATAATCTGTCAGCCCAATCGGGCATCCATAGAACTTACACCTTGCACCAAGAATGACTGCTTATAAATAGGCCAAGCTCAAGTTTATTAATCGAGATGGTCTCGATAGAGATTTAATTGGGCTAGCCTGAAATTGACACTGCTACTCTCAACCCTTGGATTACTAATTGGGCGCTTAATTAATTAAAGATAACTCTTTTTTTTGTAATCGTAAGGGCAGTTTTTGTAGAGTATGCAAGGATGGTCGTGGGAGCT
>NC_056563.1:7906040-7966798 GCF_013358625.1 Macadamia integrifolia | reverse complement strand
TTACCTTGGTATTTTGGTATTTATAGGTAATGGCCGAAGAGAGGCGGTCATAGAGACTCTCATCATGTTAGCAAGTAATTTATTGTTGGTAGGAGATCTCAAGAATCCTATTGGGAAACTTGTCCGTTGTTTGGAGAGTCCATTGTTGGATGGATCTCTTGGAGAGATCGTTTCCTTGTTTGGTTCGGATTCGTATCCGGGTGGGTTTCTTAGAGAGAGCTTTCGTGTGCTTCAAGTGATAAGATTCTATTGAGCTTGTGATAAAATCTGCTGAGCTGGTCGCTCAATCACTCAGTCGCTCCATTGCACTGTCGCTCAGCCACTCAGCCGCTCCATTGCTCAACTCCTCTATCGCATTGTTGCTCTTCAGGGATGACCCATGGTCGCTCTTCAAGGATGACCTATGGTCATTCTTCAAGGATGACCTATGGTCAATCTTCATGGATGATTTATGGTCGCTCTTCCTTCTTCAGGGATGACCCATGGTCGTTCTTCCTCTTCAAGGATGATCAGCAGCCGTTTTTCCTCTTCTGGAATGACCTTCATCACTCTTCCTCTTCAGGGATGATTGACGGTTGCTCTTCTTCTTCAGAGATGACCTACGGTTGCTCTTCCTCTTGAAGGATGACCGATGGTCTTTTTTCCTCTCCAGGGATGATCTACGACCGCTCTTCCTCTTTAGGGATGACCGACAGTCACTCTTCCTCTTCAAGGATGACCGACGATCACTCCTAGATTTGTGTGTTGTATTTTTACCCTCATCATAGAAAAATTACAATTATACAAAAGGTGAACATTTTCCAAAAAAAGAGGTAAAGTAACCCAAGGTCACCAAAAGGTTGTTTGAAAATAGGTTCTTAGTTCTTCAACATTGCTCCATATCTTGTCTACATGCCATCCTCCTTCCTTCCCCTTCTCCAAGCTCTAGAGCAAGACATAGTCACCTATTGTTATAATCGCTATTGTTGAATCAGTCATACTTTTACTTTTGTTTGTTATAGTAGTGATGATTAAGATTTTCTTATAAAAAGAAGGTAAGCATCTTATCTTATATATATTTTTTTTATATTGGTAGTGGCGGTAGCATGAAAAATACTTGTGTTTTAATCAGCCTCGTGAAGAAATGAATTTCTGGACTTGTACAACCAAAATACGTCCTCAGCCTCAAGAAGCAGAAAAATGTAGTAGAAACTTCGTAGAGAGGTATTCCCTGCTATTTTTCTCCGCAGGAGATATCTCAGGTAGGTATCCTTTGGTCCCTCTCTTCCCATGGATGCAGAGGAGGTGTTCATGATGCATTTTCGCTTCAAAAATAAATAAAAAATAAAGGAAAAATATTGGGTATGCCCCTGATATCAAGTATACTAGCACCCATTGTGTCTATCTCTCTCTTCCCTTTTCCGAAAATGACCGTCATATGCTTCCTGAATGATACTCCATCATATATTCCTATTGGTGCTATCTGCTAGCATACTTGATATTGGTGGCATACCTATCCCTCTCCCAAATTATGCATCTGTTTCTCTAAATCTAATAAAATAATCACTTATTAGGTGAGAAACGATTAAATAAATGCTCAGAATTCTTTCTTGATTTTCCATTCCATGGTAAAAGCAACGAGAGGTGAACCCAGAAAGATTGATAACCTCTCTCAACAAATGAATGGTACAAAACCCTAGATCTGTTAGAGAAATTCCTTCAATAAGGCGATTTTACAAATGAGGGAATTCAATTCAATGAATGGTGGAATAGGGTTCTCTCTTGTTTAGTGAAAGGTCCAAGAGTTAGTTCAGAGAAGGGAGTGCTTTGATTATTGCTAGGAGTAAGGGAGGGGGAGCATCGGGCTTGAACCGAGGGAAGAGAGGGATCAAAAAATTACCTACCTAAGATATTGTCGACGAAGAAGAATCGCAGTGAGAAGAATCACGGGGAATACGTCTCTGCGATTCCTCCCTGTTTTGTAGTTTATTTCTTTAGATGCACTCGCTGCAGCCTAAGTACAGATTTCTCCCTCCTCCCTTGGATATCGTCACCGTTCATTTCAAATCCACCACGTGTCAATCATTTAGAGTGTGCTACATGATCTGTAGCACACCTGTGCGGCACACCTGTGCTACAGACGAGCCCGATCCAAATTTTCATTCTTCAAAAGGAAATATATGTAATCATTACCCATGTGACTTCAACATTAACTTCAAAACATTCCATATTTTGTTATAAAACTTCACTTTCCGTTGCATCCAAAACCCTTTGCTATAATATGTAAAATATATTATTATTAAATATGGTTATAAAAATTAAGTAGTTTATATAATCACATGGGATAATGATTATAAACATTTCTTTTTAAGGTATGAAAATTTCACTTCCCTTCTCTTGAAATTCCCATTGCAATCAAATGAAACCTAAAGGAGTTTACTTGTCAAATTTCAGGGCCTAATTCAATCAAGGGAGAGTTTTGGTTGGGCATACCACTAGTTATCTTGGAGCTAGGGTGACTGGGATGCAAGTGGCATGTGGGTTATTTCAAAAGAGGAGGGAGAGAGTGTGATTGGGCTCCTCTCAATTAATGCCCATTGTAGGTCTTGCCCATAGTTATTTGGGCAAGTGATACATGGCGAAGTGATGATCCAACGGTTTTTGGTGTCTCATTCACTGAGCCTTTGTTAGTGACTTGTTTTTTGTGCCTTCTCAAACCGTTGGATCAGCACCTCACCACGTGTCGCTTGTCCAAGTAACTATGGGCCGATCTGGGCGATGGGTGCTAAGGAGAGGAGCCGGATCCAAGAAAGTGACATAAGTCAACAGACTCAACACTGAGCCCAACCTTTTTCCTTCAATCAAATTTCTTTTTTGCATTAATATGTACCCTCTTGTATGTCGTTGCATGTCTATGGTACTTCTAACCTACTATTTTGTATTCTCTTAATCATTGATTTTCAAAGTTCTATTTTTCCACTTGGCATTGTCCGATCCCTCTATATGATGAAGGCCCGAAATACCATTCAAGCATTCACCATTTCACTATTACACTATTACGTGACACCCATCCAAGTACAAGGAAAACCATTGAAGAAGGGCTGCGGCTGTAATAGAATCTTAATGCTTTTGAATTTAAGAATTGAGATCATAGTCATTACTTGCTTGGAGCAAGAATTGTGGTGAATAATGCTACTGGATGGGATTATATTGTTATGGTTAAATCCTATTTTATTGCTTCCAGATGGATTGTGGCATTTGGGAGGATCCATAGGAACCGGAAACAAGAGGAATTCTACAAGCGAATCTAGAAACAGGGATTGGAAAAAGTAGAGGTGTGAGTCTCTGCTAGTAATTTTTGGATTGCACTCATTTTCAATTAATTGGGTGCCTACTTAGTGATAAGAAGACTGGGAGGACCCCGAGATATGTGTCTCAGTACATAGGTGCGGATCCTAAGTCCTTCTAGACAATCGGTTGGGTCAAGTCAGTCTTGGACTGGCTTTGATGGCCTATACTCTTGCACCGTAGCCTGCCCATTAAAGCAATGATTCGGTCTCAATTGGGCTTGGTTTGGTTCTAGGCTTTAGTTGGACTTTTACTAATGGGGCCATAAACGAGCTAATGCACCATTAAACCATTAAAACCTTAAACGGACTTCTACTAATCAGACCATAATTGGGTCTCAAACGGATTAAATTTCATTATTTTAATATATTTACTAAATCATCAACAATTTAGAAAGGACTTTACAATTAATTTCATTTAATAATTGATAAAAATATCAATATACATCTTGTTCTACCCAAAAAATCAAAATATACATATAAATGGTGACCTAAATGTGTCAAGCTGAGTTGGGTTTATAATCTGTTAGCCCAATCGGGCATCCATCGAACTTACACCTTGCACCAAGAACGACTGCTTATAAATAGGCCAAGCTCAAGTTTATTAATCGAGATGGTCTCAATAGAGATTTAATTGGGCTAGCCTGAAATTGACACTGCTACTCTCAACCCTTGGATTACTAATTGGGCGCTTAATTAATTAAAGATAACTCTTTTTTTGTAATCGTAAGGGCAGTTTTTGTGGGGTATGCAAGGATGGTCGTGGGAGCTGTTTCTATGGCCTTATATATTGTTCTTCTTTTTTTTTTTTTGGGGGGGGGGGGGGGAGGAGGAGGGAACGGGATCTTATTATAAAATTATTAAACAAGATCAATTGGATAAGGCGCTAGCCTCCGGAGGGGAAGATTGTGGGTTCGAATCCCATCGTGAACGTGTTTTATCCAATATTTTTTTCAATCTTATCTCCGCACCTAGACGCTAAGGCCGATGCGATACAATTTCGAAACTAATTTTTAGCCACGTGGACTAGTAGGGACAAACCTCCGCCTTTGTTTCCTACACTTTTTGTACTTTTCCTTCTAAAGTGTGGATGAACAGAGACCCAAATGAGGGACACATTAGGTTAGGTTAGTTCTTTCAATATATTCTCTCAAACTTGAGGTCACCTCCACATCTGAAATCGCTTATGTGTTTACTAAAGCAGAGCTGAGTAGCCATGCAAGCTGAAACAAGGCCTAAGGATAAAGAGATCCTTCACCCACTAACCACAAATGTGTTAGCAACTGACCCTTCTCCTCTCTCCTTTAAATACGTACTAACACACCCCACTTCCCACTCACCTCATACCATTATAGATCTACTACTACTACTACTACTATCATCACAACATGGCTAACTCTTCTTTGCTTTCTCTTGGTCTTTGCTTACTTGTCATGTTTCATGTCTCCTTAGCTCAGATTGGGTCTCATCAATCATGGGGAGGCCAAAGACAGCAACATCATCAGTGGCTGCCTTTGCCGCAGCATCAGCATCATCAACGCAGTTTCAGAGAACAGAGAAAGTGTAGGATCGAGAACCTCGATGCTTTTGAACCCACTCACAGGGTAGAGTCCGAGGCTGGTCCGATCGAGTTCTAGGACCAGGACAACGACCAATTGCAGTGTGCTGACGTTGCCTTTGCTCGCTATTCTATTTCGACCCAAAGGCCTACTCTTGCCTTCCTACACCAGTGCACCTAAGCTTATCTTCATTGTGGAAGGCAAGCCTAGCTAGCTAATTAACTATATATATCCCTTCTAGTGTTTTGCTAATTGACTCGAATGAGTTACTCTTAACTCACCAAACCGATTTTTCCTTATCCACACAGGTAGGGGATACTAACAAAACTTGCTACCAGGTTCCCCTGAGACATTCCAATCATCCCAACGAGAAGGACAAGGACAAAGAGGAGAAGGAGAACAAAGCTATCAATCCAGAGATCAGCACCAGAGGATCCAACGGCTCCAACGGCTCCAACGAGGTGATATTCTGGTTGTCCCCAACGGCATCGCACACTGGATCTACGACGATGGAGAAAACGAACTCGTCCTCGTCGGCCTTTACAACACCATCAACTACTTAAAGCAGCTCGACAATAGAAACAGCGCAAGAACCAAATTAACGCATTACCAAATTTAAACCTTAATTTCTTTGATTTTCTTAACCAAATTATTAATCTTTTTTGCTTTTTAATCTGTAAAGAAATTCCTCCTAGCCGGAAACCCACAAAGACACAAGGCTCACAAGGCGAGAGAGGCCAACGAGGTTCAAGAGGTTCGAGATACGAGGGTGAAGAGAGGGAAGCAGAAGAGTCAGGAGTCAGCCTCTTCAATGGCTTCGATACGCAGTTGTTGCCTGAAGTTTTAGGAGTGGATGAGGAGACTGCAAGGAAGCTACGTGGTGAAGACGACAACAGGGGCATCATCGTGAGTGTGGAGCGTGGGCTTCAGGTGATAACCCCACTAAGAAGGGAAGAAGAGGAACAGAGAGCGACAAGGGAGACAACGGAATGGGTTGGAGGAAACCTTCTGCAGCGTGAGGCTCAGGGAGAACATAGAGGACCCCACAAGAGCTGACGTGTATAACCCACATGGCGGACGCATCACCAGCCTCAACAGCGAGAAGCTCCCTTTTTTTATTTTTTTATTTTTTTATTTTTTTAATATATATGATCGTGTGATTGATCTATGGATAATTTATAACGTCACCCTCTGGAGAATGCCAGTATTATAGGAACACCCCCTCTCTTTCACCAAATTAGACTCAGACCCCCTACCGTCAGTCTCAGTTAAGGAATATACCTTATATGCTGATGTCAGCTATTATATTTTATTTGAAATAGGAAAATACCCTTCCTAAATGTGAAGTCCCCAAAATGCCCATGTAATGAGTCTCATCCTCAAATCAGTAGTTCATATATCGTTCTCCCAAATCAAGCACTAGCGATCACGGCGGTGGGGGCAACAGCGTTGGTGACAGCGGCGATCAGCACAAACTCACAGCGGTGGTGGGCAGCGGTGTCGGTGACAACGGTGATCAGCACGAACTCATAGCGGTGGCGGATAGCAGCATCGGTGACAACGACGATCAGCACGAACTCATGGTGGTGACGACAGTGGCATTGGCTACGGAACTCTCTCTCTATGGTTCTTGATTCTACACCGGAGGTTTGACGGCTGAGTTTTCCAGACCACCGCTGCTGACACCACTCCTCCACCACGCTAACACCCTTCCCCTTCTATACTTCTCAAGCACCAGCGATCAGGGTGGTGGGGGCAGCGGCGTCGTCGATAGTGGTGATCAGCAGGGTAGGAAAACCAGAATCAAGAGAGAACCTTTCAATAGACTCTGAAAGAAAGAGCATTGGCTTGGTGGGAAAAAAAATTATTCTACTAGTGGCACAAAATAACCAGCACCTTCTCCAGGCTCCTATTTTTTGTTATCACCAGTGAAGCTAAAATCTGAAACTAATTCATCAAGTTTTGGCTCTTTGAAATGAGGTCCACCACCGATATGATTACATTTTGTAAGTTGATAAGACAAGGATATTGTGTGAAAGTGGTTTTGATTCGGGTTTCAAAGGTTTCATATTAGGGAACTTGAGAAGTAGAGAAGGGGAGGGGTGTCAGCGTGGTGGAGGAGTGGTGTTAGCGACGGTGGTCTGGAAAACTAAGCCGTCGAACCTTCGGTGTAGAGGGAGAGTTCTCACCGATGCCACTGTCGTCACCACCGTGAGTTCGTGTTGTTCTCCGCTGTCACCAATGCCGGGCGCCAAACCTTCTCCCTCACCTCCTCCTTCTCCACCGCCGCCTCCGCCTCTGCCTCCATGTTCGCCACCAACAGATCCGGGCTCATTGGACCTGAATCAGAGAGGTCGCAGAGAGGTAAAGGTTCTGAAACAGTCATGGCCATGAATAGGAATGGAAGGAGGAAGAAGATGAAACTGAGTCTGGTGAAATCATTTATTTTGATCCAAATACCGATTTTGATCCAAATATCGAAGATGGAGACTTGCACGGGCACCATCAGAGGCAACACCACTCGCCGTCGACGGAATGAGCACAACTTGCCAGCGACAGCAACTTAGGTAGTCTGGATCTCATCGGACTCACAGGTTGAGGTACGGAAAAGGAACGAGGGAGAGAGTGTGATAAGTGATAAGGGTGATTAAAGGGTATTTTTGGAATAGTATAATACTGGTGTTTTACTCATAAGGGAAAAATTGTCATTTCACAACATCACTTAACATAGACTGACGGCAAGGGGTCCAAGTCCAATTTGGTGAAAGAGAGAGGGTGTCCATCTAATATTGGTATTCTTTAGGGGGTGGCATTGTAAATTACCCTTGATCTATTGCACATTTGTACGGGCAGAATGGAATACTTGCACCGAACTGGAACATCAACGCACACAGAGTGATCTACGTGAAAAGGGGAAGTGCAATGGTGCAGGTCGTGGGGAACAGGGGAGAGAGTGTGTACAATGGGAATCTGAGTGAAGGACAGTTGCTGGTGGTGCCGCAGGGCTATGTGGTGCTGAAGCAGGCGACCGATGAGGGGTTTGAGTGGGTATCGCTCAAGACAAACGAAAACGCCATAACCAGCCATCTGGCTGGGAGGACTTCGGTGTTGAGAGCATTGCCGGAGGGGGTGCTGGTGAATGCGTATCAGATCCGAAGGGAGGAAGCTAGGAGGATTAAATATGGCAGAGACTAAGCTGTGGTTTTGTCTGCATCCAGGTCTGGGTACCAGGAACAGGGCCGGAGACAGGGCCAAGGCCAAGGCCGAGGACAGGGCCGCCAAGGCCAAGGAAGGCCTTCTGCGTGATCAAATATGTAATATTAGAGAATAAAAACCTTTCTCTGTTGGGGTTCCGAACTCGGGCTCTGGTTAGGTTTCGTAGCCTAGTCCTGTAGTAGAATAAGCAACTTTTGAGTGTTGAGTTAATAGTAAGTAAACATTTTGGGTAACAAAATAAATTAAATCTACTTTCAATCACAATTCCTAAACCCCACTTGCTCATTATTGCTATTCCCAGATGCATTTTGATTTGAAGTCAATGGTCCTATGACGCGCTAGAGAAGGTCCTTGATCAGCTTGAAGAAATTCACAATGAGCCTTGCTAATGATAATTTAACTTTGTGTGTAATAAAAGTAAAAGAAAAAGGATAGGCACACATCCAAGGTGCTCTGCATATATTATCGTATCTCCTTCGGTTTTTTTAAAACACTCCCTGGTCTTTCTCTTATGTGTCCAACCATGTGATTGGTGCATGTCTTTAATTAAGACATCAGAAGCTAATGATATGTCCAATTCTCTCGGTAAGATATTTACTATCACTTCTTTACACTTGGCCTATATTTATTAAAACTCCTTATATCTGATTTGTAACCAAAAACTGAAAATGTCCAATGACCATGCGATGGCCGACACATAGATCCGACGAATCCAACGGTTGAACGATTTCGACCTGAAAACAGAAAACCGAGCCACCGAAACCTCCAAGCGGAGGCTTGTCTGCTTCGTCGTGGACCTCTCAACATGGATAAATCCATCTGGAACGAAGAAGTCGTCGCCCCATCGGCTTCCTCTGCTGACAGTTACCGATTCACGTCGAACCCTCTCGCTTGCGGCACCCCCGAGTCGTCTAACATGATTAAACCCACAAGGGCTGAAAGTGCTTGGAGAAAGGAACTAAATTCGATTCAACATTCTAAACCCTCTCTTTCTCTCCTTCTCTACCATTTGAAACCCTAAGAAATACAGGTTCTCCACCTCTTTCCTCTCCCTCACTCTTTTCATTTCATTGAAGAGGCTGCAGCGCATTCTCTAAAAGGGTTTTTTGAAAAAGCCCCAACCGAGCTTCATCCCAATCGATACCCTGTTCTGGTTATTGTTTTGAGATTTTTTTCTCACATCAGAGATCCAATCGAAGGTTTCTAGCTGCTACTGAGATACTTATTTGGTCCTTAAAAGAGTATCCCATTGCTGCCTCATCGGTTACTCACTGGAGAAGATAAGAAGATACCTGGCCCAGTCTACGGTCTTGTTATAAGGAGCTTTGCATAGTTTCCCGGCACCAACAGGAACAAGAGACCTCGAAGAAGGGCGAGGTTATCTCCGAGATCAGGGATGAAGAGCAGGCGTATTTGGTTGAGTATTTTCAGAGGAAAAAGGTCGAAGAAGGTGCGAACAACATCCGATCTGTCAGATCCACGTGTCGATCACCCGTGAGGTCATTGGACGCTCATTGGAGACGAGCCGGATCAAACTCCCCTACCTATATTTATAAAAACTCACATAATTTTTATCATTTTTTTTTTCTGTGGGACTTTTACCCCTCTTTCTATCTTATTCTTTTTAAATACCCAGATTGCTTCTCTTTTTCACTTGTAACCTGTTAAATTTTTTTCAAAATGATTAGTTTTTTTTTTAGTTGAAATAAATTTATCCAATAGAATGTGAAGGGCTCATGGAGTCACTATTACATAAGTGAACTAACCACGGAATGGAGATAGGCCAAGTTGTTGTACATTCTAAGGACACAACCTTTCGGGCCAAGGTGTCAGCAACTAGGTTAACACATCTTGGAATATTGACGAAGGAACACTCCAAAAACATAGGATGAGAGATGTTGACCTTGATGAGATCAAAAACAGATAGTGGGCGGCTAGAGTTTCTCGCATTGATATTTGTAATGAGATCCTTCTTGTCGGATTCGATTATCACTTTCTCCATACAATCTGCTATTGCCTGCAGCATAGCGTTGCGAACAGTTAGTCCTTCTCCTTGAAGAACCTAGGAAAAGGAAATGGGTTCAGATTTTGCAATTAAAGGATTGCCAAATGAATCTCTGATAATGAAGCTGACCCCAGAGCCAATTCCATTTTCCCATTGAGATGCATCACAGTTGATCTTGTAAATGAATGGAGAAGGATTGTTCCATTTTTAGCAGAATTTTGAATAGTAGAGGGGGGTGACACCTCAGATGGGCCCTTTTGTGTTGCTATCCAGAATTCTTCAAATGCAGTGGAGGCCAATTGACATACCTCAATAGACCATGTTGAACTCTTCCTCATGTACTCATTTCTTGCTCTCCATATATACCAACAAATAAAAGAGCACAAACTAACAACTTGCCGACTCTTCATTTTGTCTTTCTTCAATAGCTCGGCCCAGTTTCCAATCCAGCTCGGGAAGGATATATTCTCAGATGCATTAAATTTAATGATGAGAGGACAAGCAAACCATACAGCTCTAGCGAAGGGGCACTCCAAAAGACGTGCTCTATGATTCTTCTTCTTGTTAATGGGCTTCGGTAGTTCTATACAAATCAATGTTTTACTGTGTTCTATGAGTCATGATTTCTTGGGGACTATACTGGCACCAAAGGCTAGAAGTATCTTGGAGGGTCTACACGAATCATTGATAGAAATATTAAAAAGATAGAGTGGACGGTGGACGGTGGACGGTGGACGGTGGACGCTGACCTCTACATCTGGTTTACACAAGGGAATCAACAGGGATGACCTTTTGAGCTCTTTCAAATCTTACTTGACATACATAGATCTTCCTAGTTAAAGCCTTATAGACAACGAGTCGAACTACACTTAGAGAGTAGTCATTAACATCCTTTATGAAAAAATTAGGTTTGAACAAAAGGTTTTCTAGTTCAAGACATTGAGAAAAAGTGGACCATGGCCACATTAAAAAATTGTTAGAATTCATAAGTTTCTCGAGACCTTGCACATCGCTCTAAATTTCTTGTATTCCCCACCCACGCCTGGACGTTGCATCTAACCCATACAGAATTCCTTGCGCTGCAACTTCATTATCCTCTCTTGTCATCACATATAAGTAACAAATAGAAATAAGCATCTATTTTGTGAGAAAATAGCAATTGTCCATCCCGACATATTTTGATTCTTAGACAACACAGCGGAGATAAACAAGTACACTGTTGTTTTGTGTCAAGATATTTCGGATGTTAATATTGTTTGTAAAGAAACTTCAGTATCAAATCAACTAAGGCAGCGGTTAAGCCTAAGACTATAAGCCTATCTCAAACAATTACTGTGGATGTGGAAGCATTTTATTTGTTTACCCAAAATATAAAAAAAGAAATCTTTTTTTTAAATAAATCTTCCTTCCATCAGAAGAAAAAAAAATTATTTTTCCATCTCCATTTCTATGACCCTCCCCAGATTCCACAGTGATGAGTCTCATGCACTGGGCACGCCTCCCCCCCCAAAAGAAAGTTTAGCCCAAAAAACAAAATGACATCTTATATTAAACAAAAAGAAAAAGGTGGGTATGCTGCAGATATCAAGTATGCTAGCATTCATTGTGTCTATCTCTCTCTTTCCTTTTTCTGAAATGACCCTTATATCCTTCTTGAATGATACTTCATCATGTGATTCTATTGGTACCATCCACTAACATACTTAATATCGGCACTTCTGATTTCGATCAAATAATGTGCCTACCTAAACTTTATGGTGGTAAACCTACTCAGCACTGATGATCATTCCAAGAGTCCTGTATCTTCCCATCCCCATCAAGCCACTTTATTCTGATTTAATGGTAGCAGAGCAAACAAGAGGCATCGTTGCAACCGTTGGATGGTTACTGCATCTCACCGCTCATTGCAAACAATTTGAACGATTGTTGACTAACAAAATGTTGAGAATATCTAAAATTTGTAAATGCAGGCTAAACCTTAGTTTTAATAATTGGATCAATATAGATCAAGACCAATCCGACACATATTCCACTGGTATAATCTAAGGGCTAAAAATACAAATAAATCGGCGAAAAACTAAAAAAAAAAAAAAAAAAAAAAAAAAAGAACAAAAGAACAAAAGGGATCAGATCCCAAATTATCAGATACTGATCCAGATTGGTACCGGTTGAACCTAGCGTTAAACATACAAAATGGCAGGGTATATTTTTTTTTCAGGGAGAGGGTTGGGTATGCGGTATGCCACCTGTTAGGGGCATGGACCAATGACCAATCACAGGAGGGCAAGGGAATCTTCATCAAAAGGAAGGGGAGGACACGGTCTTCTCCCTTTCTTTAATTTTTTTTCTGGTGGGATGGATGTGTGAGGCTGCTTCATGTAGATTGTTTACACAAAAGATAAGGAACCATTTAGTTAAGCTCAAGTGGGGAAAAAACACAACCGAAAAAACAGAAGATATTTTGATCAGCATCAACAATAGCAGTGATAAGTACAAGTAGATGAGATAATACACACCGAATTCCACTTTGCTTCTCTAGTTTATTCATTGATTATATACAAGGAATGGAGATTCTACAGGGAACAGAGTTCGCTCAACAGAAAAATAGCTACCAAATCCATTTTCACTCCAGCAACTCTCCTGGAAGCTTTGGAAGGAACTACGTCCCATACTAGTGAAGGAAGTCCTTCATTGGGTCATCATGATGTACTTTCTTCATCCTATAAGCTTCCATATCCTCAGCAGTGACCTAGAAGAAGACAACATTACATTCAGAAAACAAATCAGATTATGCTGCATTGCATAAGCACCGACTTCTTAAAATGCAAAGAGTAATGAATAGCATTACCTCATCATTCCATCGGACATTGTATTTGCGCTTTCGTTCATCTCTCTCTTCCTTCTTTCTTTCATCCTCCTGTACAAGCCAACAAGGTCCTCGCATTAGCAATTTCAGGAGCTCGCATTGTTGATAAAAATGAGTTGCATAAGAAAAAAAAATGCCAACCGTTAATAAGTTTACACTGAACCAGGAGGAAGCATTTTGGAGGGTTAAGGATTAAGAAGGAAAAAGAATTTTGGACCAACAGAAATTTCAGTTTCTAGTTTCGAACACCTACAATAACACCAACAATTAGTTCTCGACGTAGCAGTGCCTGTTAGTCATTCTGACCATTGTTCCTTTTCTCAACCCTAAAACTAGCCAAGCGTAAGTTCGCTTATTACTTTTTTGTACTGTTTTCTCCCTTCAACATGTGCATGCCTGCATCACTATTCCAGGATGGAATCCTGCTTTTATCGCAGCATCTCTAATGGCCAAACTGAAATTCATCACCCCAGCACTTATAACCGACCTCTGGGATTGAGTGGTTGGAAGCTCAAAATACTTGACCCCACTTTGGGCAAGTAAACTCGAGGAAGAAGGAACATAGAGCTCTTACAGCTTCTTCAGCTGTCCCTGTACTCTGACATAGATAGGAAGAAAAGAAGACTGGTCCAGCCAGCCCAGCCCAATCAACCAACCATGCAGCCAACCTAGACTTTAAGTCCAGCCTTTGGTCCACTAGCATGGGCCTGATTTAGGGCCAATATTAGATCTCATCAAGTCCTTGCATGGGCGATCATTTAGTAGCTTCTATTTAGCTTCTATTTTAGTTAGTTTGCATTGTGATTGGTAGTGGTTACTATATCTTTGTATTGTTTCTATTTTGCCAAGTTCGATATGAAATATGTTTCTATTTCCTAATAGTTTCTAGGGAGAGCATACCCAGCTTTTTTCCTTAGTTTCTATTTGTAGAAGTTTCTAATTTGAGGAAGTCCAAGGTTGCAAGGAATCCCCAGCTAGGCCAAGCAAGGAGGTTCTACATTGTTTTATTTCATAATAGTTTCTTCCTTGTGTGATGCACAAAATCTGTGAGACAGATCCATAGTGAGATGCTAGTGGAGCCGGTGAGAGACTAGCAAGGTGGAGTGAGAGGCTCTTCCATATCTTCACTATTATTTGTTCTTCCATTCTCATGACACCAAGGGGAATTCAACATGGTGTCTGCTGTGCTGTGCGTTCTCTTGTTGATCAATGGGAGATGACATTTCTGTCACTCATGGCATGTTATCCTGGTCAGAGAGCGAGGCAGGGAGGTGAGGGTGAGGGTGAGGGTGGGGGTGGGGGTGGGGGTGGGGGGGATGCAGAGGGCAAAGGGCACGGTAGGGAGTGGTGCCGGAGCAGTGATGAGCTGTCGGAGGGGATTATGGTACGAGAGAAAAGGGTACCAGCGGTAATCTGAGGACTTAAAATTACCAGGAAAGGAAAATTGGAACTTTACTATTTTTTGGGAATCAGAAAAAAGAAGTTTAGGTTAGAGTACTTTGAGTAAATATAGGGTGACTATAAGGGAATGATAGTAATCCCCCCTTAATTTTACTCGTAGATTTTAAGTTCCAATTAACTTTAAATTCCAGGATAATTGCTATTTCTTAAATTTCAAGAAAGACAAGCGACCCTTCAACTTATGGTCAAGCATCAATTAAAAAAAATTAAAACCAGAATTAGAAGCCAAGGAAGAATCCAATATTACCTTCTTTAGTGCTTCCACAAGTAGTTTCTGGTCAAGCACCAAATCATCTGCGACATCAGTGCCCCAAGTAGCAAGCCTTTTCTCCTCTGTTGGTGCAGGTGTCTCTGTATATATTTAGAAGTTCTACCATCAGTCTAAGATTCAGACAAGCTAAAATATCTGTACAGTGGAATTTCACCAAAAAAATAAACTGAAGCACAGCATGGCATATGGCAGTCAAACAAACTTTGTTCCTGAGAAAAGCAACATAAAGCTCACATACTAACCTTCGATAGCCTCTTTACGAGCAATGTTAGCCTTCATGAGATCAGTTGCTGCTTCAGCAGCTTCAATTCCAGCAGCTCCAGTGCAATAACTGTTACGTATCGTTTGCTTGCAGCACTTATATCCCCACTGGTGATCCTTCCACCATGAACCCCATACAGTAGTATGGTTATTGATGTAAACATCTTCCTCATATTTGCTTCTAGGAAGAGCCATCTCCTGCAAATAGCACCATATCTCACATTTAGGTCCCCAGTAAAAAGCATTGAAAAGGATTTAAGGCACCTGCAGAGATGGCACATTGCACTATCATGGTTGATAATGACCAATACTAGTGCCAGATAAATCAGAGAAATGAGTTTATTTTAGTAAAAATATTAAAGTAAGCCTTAGGTTGGGTTCTATACATGTTGGCACTTTTGTCTAATGTGTTTTCATCGCAATAGGCCACTTTAATGGGCCAAAAATTATGGGTACAAGGAATGAATACATGATTTATTTTATTAGTCGGTTTTATTTCTTTACTTTATTTGTTATTCAGTGTTTTATTTGGCAGGAATATAGGTATCTAAAAGTCCAGCCTTATTTCATTCTTCTTTCTTTTGTTATTTCGGTTTCCTAGTTAGTTTTAGTTATTTAATCAGTTCAAGATTGGTTTAGGGGTTACGCCGCCACAGCCTTATACACGAATTTGATGAAAATAAGTTGGCTTTTGCTTCTGGTTCTGTGGCGGTTCAGAATGCTCCCTGCTGTTGTGGTTGGTAGGCTCCCTGATGGTAATTCTAGGAACCCTAGTGGCGGTGGTAATTCTAGGATTCCTAGTGGTGATTTCAAGGTTGGGGTACTAGTGATGATTCCAGCCCTGCAATCAGGAGGTGATTCCTGATCATATCCTTTCTATCATTTCCTTCTATGTGTAGTCTCAGGTTGGGGTACAATGAAATATGGTCAATTATAATGAATTCTAAAAATATATACAGAATCTCATGCCTTCATTATACTCGCATAAATCCTACTCACCCAGATAGACACAGAGAAAACAGAAACACAGCTTTTGAGTAGAATACATGTAATTTGTCAATTCAGATCTTACCTGGCCCTTTATGATTCTACCAGCACGATCGTACTCAACCTCTCTCTCACTCTGCCCAAGTAGAAGCTCCCTTGGTATTTCTTCTTCAGAAGCTGCATTACCATACTTCTCCATAATGGTATCTTTTGTTTTGGACTTCAAATTTTCCTTTATAACTTTATAGTTCTTAAAGAGCAGCTCAGCTTGAGAAGGAGCTGCCTGCATATGGATATCCTGTCCCTTTTCAAAGGCCTCCCAAGCATGAATGTTAAGCTGCTTGAAATCCAAAGCCTGACCACTCACTCTATATTGGTTATCTCCCTGAAGAATGAAAGAGTCAAAAGATCAGTATAAAATGGAGAACTAAGATGTAATGAACTTAAAGTAAGATGTAGAGAAGCATTAGAAATATATGGCTTCCAAAGCACTTACTCCATAAAATTTCTCATTTGGGTCAACATCTGGAAGAGGATCCTCACGCATAGACCGGGTTTTGGGATCATAGTATGCAGAATTGACATCAAGATTCAGAAGATACTTAGCTGTGTCTTCACGAATACGCAAGTTCCTAAAATCGAATGCATCAGTTAAGACTTAAGACCATGTACAAAATAAAGCAAAACAAAAGAAAACCCCCTCCCAAATTCGACAAACCAATGAGGAGAAAAAATCATAAACATGCTATTACTGCAAAGTAGAAAAGTATTCAATACACTCACCTAACTGTTCCTGTGCTACCACCACCAGTTGTGCGCACACGCTTCTCAACCTTAGCGAAATCCATCTGCTTACTCTCATCAACCTTGGCTTCATCAACCTTCAGCTCATCTTCATCATCTTCATCATCACTAACCTCATCCTCAGCATTCTGGTTATTGTTTTTCTCTTCTATTTTCTTCAGCTGCTGTTCTTTTAGGTATTTCCTTCTGGCCTGGTCTCTTTGCTCATACATCTCAATAACACGGGCATAGGTTCCAGGGTCATAACCATTCCATCGGTCACGTTTGCCATCATAATCCAGCTCAAAGGTCTCAATCTTCTCATCAGGAGCTATGTGTTTGCTTGTCCATTTTGCACCCACTTTTCGAGGCCTGTCCATACATGACTTAACATCATGTGTCATTGCCCCACAGCTGCAACAAACAACCAAGGAGCTCAATCAACACATAGAATAACTGAAATACATAATGGAGAAACAAACAGATAGAATGTTAGCCACATATATCAGCAAAAGAAGGGAGATAGTAGGCTGCAGCTTCTGATTTCAAGATTTTTTTTTCCTGGTAAACTTCCAATTTAAAGAAGGCATGCTGAAAACAGAGACATAACCATGAACATGACCTGATAGATCTGAATAAGCATCATCTTCCAATGTGAAACTATTATAGAAGTGATTGAGACAATGAAAATAGACCTGTTATCTCAAAATGAAAAGTATAAACAAAAAAAGGGATATAGGTTATACTCACTTTTCACAAGCGCCTTTTCTATATTTATCAGCCTGATGTATTTTTGCACCTCTGTCATACCATGCTTTTGTGTAATTTGGATCCGATTTCCATTTCCTTTGATGTTTTAAACTCTGATAAAAAAAAGAAAAGATATTAAATTAGCATAGGACTATAGGAGAACATCATCATTCACATGGGCTGAGAAAAAGAGTAGATAATCAACATACTGGTCTCTCTGCATTGAGATACCAAGGAGCAGATGACATGTACTGAGGAATATGTGGATTGATTTCTTTTCCATCTTCATCAACCTCTGCTGGTGCAAGCCCAGCCTTACGTGCCTCTTCCAATTCTAGTTGCTTCCGATGATCCTCCCTAGATTTAAATGCCACTGCAATGTCCCCACCCCCCACCACAAAAAAAAAAGTTAGACAAAGCTTCACAACAAACAACGGAAATACTAGAGATGAGGAAAGTTAGATTTTGTCTCCCATAGATAAGAGAAGAAAATTTAGATTGTTCAGTACCAACTCCCAATGTCTCTTTTCTAAACAGTGGAAGGGACCATCTACAGCATAAAACTCACTGAACAGTGTGAAAGCAATTACTGGAGTCTGACCAGTTTGATGCAGTTAAATAGCTAATAGGCTTATTTTACCAGAAATAAGCCTTGGGTTGGGTTATATATGAATTGGGGCTTTAATCCAATGGATTTTCTTTGTAATGAGCCACTTTAATAGGCCAATAATATGGTTAGAGGCTACGCATATGGGTTTTTAATAAGTGTTTTAGTCAGGCGGGGTTAGGATTCTATAAGTCTAGTCCTGTTTTGAATCAGTTTTCTTTATTATTTAAGTTTCCTAGTCAGTTTATCTTATTAACTAAGGATTGGGTTATGCCCTTCCATAAACTTTAACTTATTAACTAAGGATTGGGTAATGCCCTTCCATTTTAGTCTAGGAGTCTCTTTTGAGTCCTCCATATAAGTTTGTAAAGGAGGCCAGTACCATTCACGAATTTTGATTAATAAAAGCTGCCTTTGCCGCTCTCTTCCTGTATAAGGAATTCTTTGTGTTCAATCAAGGCTGGTTGGTGATAGAGGGTGCCCTTCTCTTTCCCTTATTCTTATTTTCTTTCCATCATCTTCTCCATTATTCAAGTAAATTATCTTCTAGTTTTCTGCAACTAGTATTCTGAATCTGAAATCCATATGCAAGACTGTTCTGACAAAATCCATATGCAAGGCTGTTTTGACACATATTTCAACTGAGGAATCTGGCCGTTAGATCATCCCCAGATTTTAAGGAGTTGTTATCAAACCTAAAGGAAGTCAACCAGGTTTTGAACTAGATCAGATCTGCTGATATGGATATATTAAATTAATTAAATTCTTCCCTTTACCACCAGATTCTGAATTTCTAGATCTATGTGTTTTGTTAGCTAATATTGCTGAGATCTAATTCCTAGAATCAGTTTCAATTGCATATAATAATTCTAAATTTCTGATTACTAATCTGATTTGCTTCTATTAATTACTCTTCAAATGTGGAATACCCTGAGAAAAGGTCCTATTTTGGTACTGTTATGATCATTCAATTGCATTAGACGTGAACACTGAAAACTGAAATTCATACCTGAAGCAGTTGCCATTTTCGGGGCCTGTCGCGGAATAAACCCGTTAGAAGACGAGTTGCTGGCTGTTCTTATGTTTTCTCAGGTGCCTGTTTTGGGAGAGGAGAGTGTCAGGACCATAGTTGGTAGTTTAGGAAATTGCAATAAAATGGGTATTGATACGTACAGCAATTAAACAGACTAGACGGCAATATTACTTTCAAAAATCCAGAGCAATAGAGCATGCAAGGCAATGATAAGGTAGGTGTTAAATACAAATGGTCCGGGAGCAAAAAATGGCATTTATTCACCATGAAACAAGCATTTACACAACTTAGAAAACAAGATAATAGTATGTACTCAATGTTTCAGCTGTACTAGCTTGTCCTAAAACCATTATTGAAGTTTTAACTGTCAAAATATTACTTAGAAATCAAGCCCATTAGCAATTTGTCGCAATGCAGTTATTTACACACAATTCAGACAGAAATTAAAGAATAAAGCAGAGACCAGAGCTACTTCCAACCCAAGACTGACATGACAGATTTTCAATTAACTGTGCATAGCTGCTTCACTCTGCCCCTGGGTCAATATGAAGATAACCTAGCAGCATGCAATAATCAATGATCTCGAAAATCCATATCTCAGTTCTATTTCATTTTAGAATCAAATACGAATAAAGAATCAAAACATACACAGCATGACAAAAACCTTACAGATGGCACAAATGTAAGGAAAATGGACATAACATTCCAAGAGACCATTACTTAGAAGATTCCCAACTGTACAAGTGACACCATGTCCCTACAGCTAACATGTGGCTGAGTCAGTTGCATTGAATCAGTAAGGTTCAGATAAACAGCCCTTGAGTCGACTCAACTCACTGAGTAAATAAACAAGTTTACAAGGAAAAAAAGAAAAAAACAATTCCTTGTATGTTGTAAACGACTTCCAAAACCTTTATCTTCCGAACTACCTAGGGTTAGCTGCAATGCTGAACAATTCCTATAAACTTAAAACTACTAGATCTTTAGGGTTCATATTTTAATTGGTTTGCCATGTACGCAGAAAACCCAATTTCATGAAAATAATAAGAAAAAAGAGGAAAAAGGGACAGTCGATGCTAATACCCTTCGGGAACGGAGACGGTACTCGATTGGACTCGCCGGCCGCTGCCACAATCGATCAGGATGTTCAGACGAAGAAGAAGGGATGGAGGCTAGTGCTCCAAACCAGAAAAACTAAAAATCTGAGATGTTCTTCGATTTCGGAAGTCAATAGAACTTTGGGAACGGATATTGCACTCGATTGGGACGTTCAGACTTCAGACGGAGAGGGAGAAGACGAAGGGGATCGAGGCCTAGGGTTTCAAAACCAGAGAAGTGAAGTTTTTCTACGGTTGGAGTTGGGTTTGGGTTTCGATTGTGATTCGTGCGTTCTAATTCTAAAATGACTCTGTTTGTAACAAGACTTTATAACTGGACTTTTATACCCTCCATATAATGAAGTGGCAATACAATAAAAGGACTAAGAATGTAATTTCATAATGGAGAGAGAGAGAGAGGCGGTAGAGTGCGAAAGGAGCCCATTGTGGGAATCCTTCATTCTCTTTATCTGGTTCCTCTTGATTAAATTTACCCGCTAAAAAAAACAAATAAGTTATTTTCATCAAACAAACAACAGAGCAAATATTCATGAAAGGAAATTGAAATTAAATCCCACTTAAGATTCCCATAAACCAGTCTCAGTTGAACAGAAGGGGCTTCTAAGATTCAATTACAGTTCAAAACTGAATGGAAGTCAACAATAAATTGATTGCTACTTCTTACCAGAATTCAAGTAGGGCAAAGAAGCAAACAAGTATAAGGGGAAAATAAAACTGATTCCATGGCAGATTTTGACACTTCTCCCAGAAAAAAAGTTAAAATTATCAAACTACCATAAAACCTTGTAATGTTCGTTTAGTTAATAATGGGAAAGGTTTGTACTCTCTGGTTTCATGGATTGAACCTTGTGGTGTTCGTTCAGTTAATAATTCACTTTGGACTCCACATATAACCATTAATCCTAGAAAACCCAAGTCTCCGATTGCCTAATTTTTGAGTTTTTCTCCATAATAGTACCATTCAACATCATAATTTCATAGAAATAGGCGTACTTGTTTGGGTGAAAACGAGCAGAGATCTAAGTCTTCATAGATGAGATCTGAGACTTCCAGACATGTTCAACGAGCAGAGATGAGTAGAGATGAGCGGAGTTCTCCTTTGAGAAGAACGATACATGAACCTAGTTTGTAAAAGGTCCACAAATTTTTTAGGGTTCTTGCAAAATAGAGAAGAGCAAAGAAGAAGAAGAAGAATGAAGATGAAGAACAAAGAAGAAGAAAGAAAGAGAAGATGTACCTGTTGTGTCGAGGATTCAAGCTTCAATCGTGCTTCTTCTCCAGCGATCATTTTCTTCTTATCCAGCTCTGTGTGCTCAAAGGTGAAAGGGTGAGAGGTGAAAGAGGGGTGAAAGGGTGAGAGGTAAAAGAGGGCTCTGATTTTATCAGGAACAAGTGTTCAAAATCGTTCCTCTTTTTTCAACTTTGGAACGAAACTTGTTGAGCAGAACAACAATTTGTCGTTCCGTATTTCATCCTCCAAATCGTTTTTTTCTCAATTTTTGTTTTAAAAAAACTGAAACACAATATAAGGTTGTCAAACAGTTTTTTATGTTTTTTCATTCCAATAGAACGAAAAAATAATAGAAACGTTTTTTTAAAATGATACCAAACAGGTCCTTTCTCCTCACGCGTTTCATTCCCCGCGCCCCATTGTGTTGCCGTTTCATATCTTTGAATGAGAAACTATTTGGATTGGGTCATGGACTCGGTTACCCACCATCCATCAACTTTACCACCAATCAGGGATTATCACTGTTGATCCAGTTAACTATATTGATGGATCATTCTCTCTACTCTGACCAAGTTTAAGACTACCTGGCAAGGTTTTAATACTCGGTAACGGTATCGGTCACAGCCCAAACCGATACGATATGGATCGGTATCGGTAAGGATAAAAAATCATATAGTTTTTCCAGATCGGTTACGGTATCTGCTAGGATCGGTCCAAAAAAAATTTTAAAAAATTTAAAATATTCAGAAAAATAAAAGAATGAATTAAAAAAGTATTTGTTTCCTTCCCTTTGGTTGCACCACAATACGTGTGCCCAGATCCTCCCAACCGTGTGATCACTCTATGGTCCATGGGCTATATGGAGAGGATTTGGATCCTAACATTCCTAAGGAGGATTTTGTGGAAGAGCCGATAAAAAAAACATTAATCAGCCTATGTGGAAATGAAAGAGAGAGAGAGAGAGAAGGAACATAATTAGAGGAGAGCCGGGGAGCAAGCTAGAGAGGATTAGAAGATCCAAATTATTCTTCGCACATGGAAAGGATTCTAAATTCAAATTTAGAATTAAATATGGATTATTGTGTCTCATAGGAGAGTAATTTAAACAAGGACGAAATTCTCTCAAGTGCACCAGTCCCTCCAACGTGCATTGTGCCCTTGCTGTTGTCAGCTGTCCAATGCGTGCTGAAGGGGGTGACTAGCATACTGAAGAAGATTCAGGTCCACCAACCCAATACATGGTATACACTAAAACTCTCCCAACTATCAGATACGTGCTAAAAGGGTAGAGGGTTGGAGAGGATCAGAACAATCTTTCACAAGGGTATGATAATTGAATATAAACTAAATCTGTCGTTCTAAGCCCTTGGATTGGGAGATCATGGACAGTTATTTGGTTACTTTTGATTATTTTGGTGATCTTAACCGTTCATGTAGTAGGTAACAAATCTGACCCTTTGCTTTGAAAGGCATGGATGCATTGGATCGGGACCCTCTTCAACATGCTCAGCACCTCAATATGTATCGGACGGCTGAAAGACCTAAAGCACGCACTCTAAGTCCACCCAACCGTCCGTTATAGTTTGGACACATTGCGGCATTGTAGAGGGTCTGATGCTAGTTAGATGCATTACATTAATGTAAAGCGTTACAGAAAGGGCTTTTGTGCAACAAATTTGTTTGGCGGGTCCCACTGCCTTGATTTGGGGAAATTGAAAAAGGCAGAAAGAGAGAGAAAACTGACTGGGGTTTTAGACAAGTGATGGAAAGGGAGAAAGGGAGAAAGGAGAAAAACTAGATTCCTTCAGTTTATTTCTTCAGTGATGACCTTTGCAAGGCTAGTTTGCTTAAAATAGGAGATATGGTGGCTACAATGAACATTACTTCCCATAAATATTTCTAGTTTTTTTTTTTTTTTTTTTTTTTTTTTTGGGGTAAAAAAGATACTAATTTCTATCATCATTGCTACATTCTGATTAGGGGTGGCAAAAGTTGGATCACACTAGTAGTCCCAAGTCCCAACCTAAATTGATTGGGTGAAGCTTGAGATTGATTTGATCGATAACTAAATGTATGGGACTCAAGGATCAATCGATGGAAAATCGGGGTCAATCAGTAATCGATCATTTATAGTCCAATTAATCCAATTATAACTTGTTCAAGCCCATTTAACTCGATGACAACTCATTTAAGGACATTTTAAAGCCCAACTAGTCAACTAGCCCGGTTATAGTCTATTTAACCTAGTTACCTTGAATGATAACTGATCGACCAACTGAATAAAACATGTCCATGCTTGAGCCTACGAGGCTACCTAAACGGAGAAAAAGTATGAATTTAAACTTGTATGGACCGATTAGTCCCGATCAAAACCAACCAAGTTTGACCAATTGACACTCCCAGTTTTGACTAGAGCATCATCCTCCCCCCACCCTAAAAAAAATTCCCTACATGATTGTCCAAATGAAGAAAGTGTATTGACATTTATCAAGGATATAATTCATAGTGTGAGATCGGGTATCAGCCAGTTCCAAAATCATCAATATCAATATCAATGCGTATCATATTGTATCAGACGTTTTTTTTTCCGTCAAAGATATTGACTCCAACATTATTTTGACCATTTTACCTTCTGGCCATATTGTACCACCAATCAGGTATTGATATTGATGTCGGCCGATATGGTCGATTTAATATCGATTCCTAAAACTTTAGCATTTGTTTTTGCCACATGAACCAAAATTTTGTAAAGTTCTCGACTATCAAGTTCCAATATAATCGATGTTAGATAAGTGGCAAAACGTAACAATAAAAGTACAAGATTACAACAAAAGTGTGCAAACTATCCAAAGCATGTATGCATATACACACATGGGAAGGAATGTGATTGAATAAGTGCTGAAATTCAATGTGTGACTAAAAACAAAGAGTGTACCCATTGAGTGAGCCTCCCACCACTGTAGTGTTTAAGAGGGTTCATAATGTATGCAACCTTACGTCCGTTTTATAGAGAGGTTGTTTCCTGACTCAAATCATGACTACTAGGTCGCAATGGAGCAACTTTAGCATTGTGCTAGGGCTCGCCCCCTAAATATTCAATGGCCAAAATCTCACAACATTCTTCCATGTAACTGAATGACATATGGTCATTCAAAGATTCATTACTTTTGCTTGGCTGACAAAAAAACTATTTTTTTCTTACAAAAAAAAAAATCATTAATCTCTTATGGAAAAAGATAAATTCATTAATCAAAGCAATTAGAATTTAGAACATCAATGTTAAGGTTAGAGTTCTTAATATGAAGTTGTTTGCTTATCGCCATGAAGGCTAGATTACGTAACAATATGACCAATGCATTAGTAGGCCTGAGACAAAAATGAGGTATGAATAGAAACTTATAAACATAAAAAAACAAAGGGGGTATGTCAAAAATCTATTTTATGATGGTATACTTATATGCAAAAAAACTCACTGCTTAGTATACCAAGTAGGGGATCCCTAGTCAAGACATCTAATTCCATCACGTGGAATGATATAATAATAAATCTGACCTCATTTTTTGCCCAAGAAATGGCATGGGTAGCCCACAACATTTCACATTAAACTCAAATTCAATCATATTTATCCCATGTAATGTCATACTTCCCATGTATATGCATGCACAATATTTGTAGTAGCATGCATCGATGTAAGATTTCTAGATTTTCCAATGATTTGTTTTGTCACCTGACAATTTTTATTTGGATTGAAACTTAACATGTGAAGGGACCTTGTGCCTACTTGTCGAAAAAATTGAGCTCAATCCTATTTGACAAGTGGCAAAAGTAGGCACTCAACCATGGTCTAGTTATATAGATCACTATACAAAAAAACCTTCTCCCATACTTATAGTACCGATACTTCATTATGATGGATTCGAATGGTGTTCATAGGAATTACAAAAACGGTGGAGAATTTATATAATCGACCATTCGAAAATAGGAGGTAAACATTTAAGACCCTTGATGATTGTATTTTCCCTCATTGCATGATAAAGGAAAACTTTCTATATAACCAAATGTTCAAACATACAAACGTTTCTCGTCCTTACAAATTACTATCCAACTAGATCTCTATTAATCCAAAAAAAAAAATCCAATTCGATGACCAATTCTTACGTATTGAATTATAGGATATAATATGGCATGCTCTATGGAATGAAGTAGACATCAAATGGAGGATAGAGGATAGAAGAGATCTGGATATTCTAAAGAGATAGAATATCTATTTTCTGAGGGGAGAACCAAATTGTGGCCTTGGAATCATTACCACTACTGTTTGATGTTCATAATGTTTTTTTTTTTTTTTTTCTTAACAATTTTGTGGCTGAAGCCTTATGACGATCTAGTTTTCATTATGTACAGCTTAGCCAGAAGGGATATGAACAATATGCTCTACATTAACACCATTAATACTGACATTAATGTTCTATCTCATCACCACCATCAACATCTCTGGATAGAGCGGAACTTTTGTAAATGGATATCCAACTCCTGTTTCTATGATAAGATTTGGAATGCCATGTATTTTGAAGTCTTAACTCTAAGCTTGCTTCCCTCCCCTATTGTAGAATTAGAGACTCCCTAAGGAACATATTCATTGTTATCTCATGGGGGCCTTCCACCCTCCATCTTATACCCGCTTCCCCCCTTGATGGATTTTCCCCTTAGTTGTTGCTTCCCCCTCCCCCTCTTCTCTCTTTTTATATTATCTCGTTATCTTTTATATATATTTTTTCATCTAAAATAAATAAATATATGTGGCCTAGTGGCCCTTTGCTAGCTCCTCGTGGATCCCTTGCCTGAACCCAAAATGAACCCCTATCATTAGATCAAAATAAAATCCTAGATTTCATGGCAACATCCTTAATGGGCACGCTTGGTCGAACAACGATAAGGTACAAATGTTGCGACCTAGTGGTCAAGCGATCAAAACAACCTCTCGACATTCTCGAGGTAAGGCTGTGTAGTTTTCTCCCCCTACCCCGAGCCTTACATATGTGGGAGCCTTGTGCAACGAATACGCCCTTCCTTTTATTTCATGGCAACATCCATTGTATAAGAAGTCCAAAATCAATAACCATATAAAATGATTTGAGGGACAACCAAGGTGGTAGAGCTAGATTAGCATCCAAATAACCAATATACACTTTAATTAGTTCGAGCCCTCAAAATAATTATCATGATCAAAAGTCTAGCTAGGTGAAATCCTCCTAGCTTATAGGGTCAAGAGTGGCTATCTTAGTGGATCAAAGTCCTTCATAACTGCTATGGACTACTTTGGATTATATATTGAGGGCAGTTTTGATCTCAGTTTATTTACCTAATAAACAATGGGATGGTATTTTTTGTTTGAGAGTATGGCTTACACCAATGCCCTTTAGATCTATGTCTCTCCTCCCTCAATAGGGATCATCGATATAATTTCATAGAGAGAGGAAAGAGATAGATACAGGGGCATTTGTGTAGGCCATGCTCCTAGACAAAAACCATTGTCCCTTATTTCTTTTTGGATGAAAGAACATTGCCCTGCTAGCATAAGGAATACCAACAAACGGGTCCAACAAGAGAATGTGACAATATCTTTAGTGCCCTGGCACACAAAAACAGCATTATCTTTTTATGCACTTTATCTCTGAACAGGACAAGGTTCTTTTCCATGTAACATTTTTTTCTTGAAAAATATAGAAGAAGATGCAATATAGTTCCTCGGCAATTTAATGACTCATTAGGTTCATGATTATTTAAGACATCATCACAGAATCAGCTTTCACAAATTCAGTGCCTAATCTATGTCTCTAGCTCATTAATTGCTTTGCAATAGGAATTTATTTAAATGCTAGAAATTAACCTAACATTTTTATGTTTTAGAATCAAGCAATCCAATGGCTTTTTTTATAATTACTATTGCTCTTTTTTTGGACTTGCTTTAAACCTCATGTGATGCAAAGGTATCTAAAATTAATTTGTAATTCCATGGTAAAGATTAGAAACATTTTCTTTTCTTTTAAATCATAAAAATATTATCACGAACTATGAATGGAAAACTTGATGAATAAAGAGTAGCAAAGGATGATAGTGAGAAATATAAATATATTGACATGATTATAGAGTATTTTTTATTTATAAAATAAAATTATATTTATAAAGTAGTATATGATGTAATAATAAATTTTAGATTAAAAATTTATTTACAATGATATATTAAGATAATAAATTATTAATTTTAATATAAAGAAAAAAGCACACTATCCGGATGTGCGTTCTTGCACCCAAACACAAGGGTGCTGAAATGACCACCCCACCCTTCCTGTTGGATGCTTGGATGTGTGCTACCTTTGGCCTCTTGTTGGCACAAGGGCCACACGAATAGATAGCATTCTTTTTCCCTTAATATAATAAGCATACAAATCAAATAACATACATGTAAATGAACTACCCATTGACCAAATCATGTACATCTTAAATATTAATGAGAATCTTCCTTGTAAATCAATGATTTATAGCTCAAACATATTTCCTCCTTATTTTGAGTTCTTAGAAACCTACATCATCAAAAAGTGTAGAAAGCATAGAAATTAAGATATACAAATTAATCCTTGATGAATAGCATAAACTAGACCCAATTCATTTCCATACACTTCCTCACTCAACTAAACACTCCTTGTGCCATACTAAAAAATGTACAATTTTGGATTCCCAAAGGACCAGCGCCACAAGCTGCGAAATTCAGGTGAATGAATCCTTAATTGCTCTTACCCGTTTGACTATTTACCTTTTTTCTCCCAGAAAATATTATCAATATTGTCTTGAAAATATTATCAATATTGTCTTAACAAACAAAAGTGAAAATATGATTAACTGGACAATAACAACTATAACAATTGAAGATTGTGTCTTACTTTATGCAAATTATCTAATGACAAGAGACACTTCTAAAATAGCAACATGAGGCTTTCTTCAAGGTTGAAGAAGGGGAAGGATGGTGGATGAAAAATGGATGAGATTTGGAGTAATTTTAAAGAACTTGGATCTTTTATTTTTTTACTCAAACTTTTCATGGCCTTAAGTTATTTAACCTTTTTTATTTTAGAAAATATTCACTTTTTATATAACTGTAAATCTTTTGTAAGGCCTAACAATAGCGTAGCTAGTGTTCTGAACACCATAGCTCAACATGATATGGAAAGAAAGGTGGTGATAAAAGTTCCACAAACTATTTTTCGAATTTATTTCTTAATTAATCTTTTTTTCCTAAAACAAGAAATAAATTATAAATCATGCTAGAAAAATAATAAGAACAAAAACAATTCATGTGATTGCATCATATTGGCTCGAGCTCATGAAGGACTATGACTGTGATATTCAGTATTATCCTAGCAAGGCTAATGTAGTGGCAGATGCGTTGAGTCGGAAGGCACAGACTGTGTCACTCTCACACTTAGCAGTCAGCCCACCACTCGTACAAGAGGCGATACTAATGGATGAAACCCTCTTATATGAAGGAGCAACCTTAGAGCTTGAACATCAACTAGAAAATATTAAATGGTTAACTGTATCCCTGGCAACTCTACAGCTGCATCCGTCTATTAGACAATAGGTGATAATGAAACAACCTTTGGATCCTGAGTTGCAACAGATCAGAATTAAGATTCAAGAGCAAACAATGAACGACCCTGATTTCGTTTTAGTCAGCGACAGGGCATTATTGTTTCAAGGTAGGTTGTGTGTGCCCAATGATTTGGAGATACAAGACAAGATAGTGCAGGAAGCACATAGCTCCGAGTACTCATTCCACCCAGGAAGTACAAAGATGTATAAGGACCTTAAACAAAACTAATAGTGGCCAAGCATGAGAATCACAATAGCCCTATCTGTGGTGACTTGTCTTACATGCCAAAAAGTAAAGGCTGAGAGGCATCGACCTTATGGTACTCTTCAGCCACTCCGAGTACCAGACTGGAAGTGGGATAGGATTATGATGGACTTTGTCACCGGACTACCATGCACACCTAAGGGGATGGATGCGATTTGGGTGATAGTCGATCAACTTACTAAGACTTCTCAAGATTTCTCCTACTAAAGAGCTACATAGGTTCCATAGAGAGGGTAAGTTGAGCCCGAGATACATTGGCCCATTTGAGATTTTGACTCGGGTTGGCCCAGTAGCCTACATGCTTGCTCTTCCACCTTCGCTCGGGAATGTTCATAATATATTCAATGTATCCATGCTGAAGCGATACGTTCACGATCCATCGCATGTATTACCCGTGGTACCAGAATATCTAGAAGCTGATATGACCTATACGGAATAACCAACTGAAATCTTGGACTGAAAAGTGAAAACCCTTCGCAACCGCTCCATTTCCTTCGTAAAGGTACGATGGGCTAATCATTCACTTGAAGAAACGTCTTAGGAGAAAGAAGATGAAATCCAAGCCAAGTACCCTCATCTTTTCGAACAACCAGGTACGCCAATTTTAAGGATGAAATTTTCAAAAAGGGGGCGTAAATGTGATACCCTACTTTTAAAACCTGATTTAATTGCACGGTTGACCCGGTTTAACCATGCAAGATCCGAACCAGAGAGGGTTAAGGCAGGTTCCTTATGGACCATGATGGCAAGGGTGACTTTGAACATAGGTTGGCCAGACAAGTCCGAGTCAGTGCCAAAGGAGACGGGTGTACCCAAGCCGTGCACATACATGTTTCATAAGGCCATGTACGGGTAATGTTGGTATGTAGCCATATCCTAAAGTGTATACGTATAATATACCTTGTGCCGAGAGTCGAATTCCATCAAAATCTCACTTGTTGGCTAAGTTTCGACCCACAGGTGGGCGGTCACAGGCGGGCGCATCCGCCCACCTGGGTGACCCACCCATGTGGTTATTAGATATTTTAAAGTATAAATAGCATTTATTGTGTTTTTCCTTTTCTCAATTATTACATTAAAGGGTTGGTGAGAAGAATAAAGAGGAGAGAGAAAAGAAGGGAAGAAAAGAGAACGAAGAAGAAGAAAGGGGAAGAAAGAGGAGGAAGGAATGACTTTGAGCGATGCCAAGGTTTGATCTTCTCATTTCGACGTCAGAAGAGTGATCCCCAACACGAGATCTACGATTGGAGGTAAGCAAAGGCTATGCTTCTTAAACTTTCACCAAACCCAAGTGAAACCCTTGATTTGGGTAGAGTTCCTTAAGATCTTGTAAATCCCACATGAGATGATAAATCTAAGGTTTAATAGATGGTCTATGTGTTGATTTTGAAGGATTTGAAGAAGTGTTTACAAGATTAGAGAAGCATTGGTGATTTCTTGAGCTAAGAAGTGATTTTGGAGTTTTGAAAGAGTTCTTGAGCAAAAAAGGTAAGAGGGCTTTTTAATCCTTAAATCTAACTTAGATCTAGGTTAGAATCATCTTATAAGACCTTAGATGTGTGAAAAATGTGATTGGAACAGCCCTATTTGGTTTCTCCAAGGTTGGGGAAAGTTTCAAGGAAGAAAGTAATTTTTCACCCCCTCAGGTGGGCGAGGACCGGTGGCCGACCAGCCTGCCTGAGAGAACCCGCCTGAGAGGGTAGGTCCTCGGTTCCCATCGGTGGGTGAGAACTGATAGGTCATCCCGCCAGCCTGAGAAGACCGGAGGGTGAGCCCGCCCACCTGAGAAGACAGGTGGACGAAGACAAGTAAGTTGTCTAGCCCACCCGTGGGGCCCCCAACGTGATTTTTGTGTCCGAATGGGCCCAAAACAGATGGGAAACCTTATTTTATGATTTTAAACATGATTTAACCATCAAATTTTATTAGTTTTGACCCCAAGGTGGTGAAATGCTAACCCCATTCACTTATGATAGGTTCACTAGAAACTTACGTTTCTCAAGCCGGATCTCACCCGTACCGGGCGTGAGTCTTTGTACACAACAAGTAAGTGGGGAGAGGATGTTTGACTTTATTTTAAGGCTTGTTTGGCATCATTCAATTATATCTAGACTAGCCATGTCATCATGCAAATTATGTGTAGATTAGTCATCCTCATATGATTATGATATGTGTGTTATGTTTTACATTCTCAATGTTAAATGATTGATGTGCTTATGTGATGAATGGTTGGATTACTGTGCATGATGCATTATTAGACTAGACGCTGCAGTCGGCTTGGAAACGAGTGCATTGGTGGCTCGTGGTATGGGACGCGATGGTACTATGCAATCGTACTTTGTCATATAGGAGCATGTGGTCTAGGATTATCATTTCTCGTGCTACGACCCTTCCCAACAGGGGTTGAGGTGTTGGGTTATCACTTGGGGGGAAGCAGTGGTCGCGATTGTCGGGTCACTGTGGCGGTTAGACATACGCTTGGCTGGTCATTAGGACAGTCGGCAACCTCAGTGGTATATTCAAGAGGGCCAATCGTACTGCTTTTAAATTGCTGAAGTCAACACCTTTACTTTTCTGTCATTTACTTTATATTGAGAGCCGGTGGTCGGCATGCTTTAATTTTTTGAGTACTCACGGTGGGCCTTCTCTGACAACCCTATGGGTGTATCGCGGGATGGAGTTTACGGCTCGTACCCAGAGCATACGCGCACTGTGGTTGTAGTAGCACAAAACCAAAGACTTAGTAATGTTTTTTAGGTGGATAAGATTTAAAATGAATTGCATAGCATATAGTGCATATGGATGTGATTGTTATGTGGTCCTTCTTTTCACTTACTGAGCTAGTGAGCTCATCCCATGTGCGCACCTCTTTTAGATGATTTTGCTGGTCACCAGCCTGAAGATCAAGGGTCAGGCCCCATTGTCGAGTTTTCTGATGAGGATTGGTGGGTCCCCGAGGAGAATGAGCACGGTGCTAATTGTACGTGCGAGGGCTATGCTGCGGGACCGCAGTAATGGCACTGTATAGGATTTTACTTTTTGATTCTTTTGATGATCTCCCTTTTTGTGTATTTGATACGTAAATTGTTATTCTTTTTCTGTAAATATCATGCCTGCGGGCCCACATGTATTTATCTATATACTACAATTTAGGTATCAAGTATATTAGGGATATTTACAGGTAATTTAATTTTTTCGCTGAGCTTTTGAACACTTATCTTAGATGTAGGTATGCTGTGGTGGGTACTGTATCAGATGATCCTGGCAGGTTTGGGTTAACCGGAGTTAACATGGTCTCTGGTCCGGTTTTGTGTGAACAGGGTGTGACAACTGCCTTCTAAACTATGGCAAAAATATTGCCTTTGAACTATGACAAAAATATTGTCTTTAAATTGTGGCAAGTATTACCTTTTAAACTGTGGCAAAGATATTGCCTTTAACTGAGATAACTACTGCCTATAAACTATGCTCAAATGCGGTCATAAAGCGATCGACAAAGAAATTGATGATATAATAACTTTGTATAAAATAAATGCTAAAATCGAATGAATAACTTAATTATATAATCTATCAAACTGTGCCCAAAACATATGGGCTAAAGTTTCAAAGCATAAACAAGTAATCAAGAAGAAGCAAAGCTCCCATTAACCGTGCATTTCAAAAACTCAATAATACTCATGTTAGAAACATGATCCTTGAACACTCTGACTGGAAAAGCCTTGTAAAAGGCATGCCAACATCTTGTCAGTGACTACTGTTAGTGACTAAGAATTGTAATTGAAACTGTATCCCTATCCTTTCGGACAGGGATTCACTGGTGCTCTTACTTCTTGTATTAACTATGAAAAGTACACTAACGTTTGAAAATTCAATCACCTTTAAGCAAAAGAATTTCTAAGTCTGTGTCATTTTCTAACATGTGATGATATCACCTTTGGGAAAAATGTTATCTTTACTTTTAAAAAATACACAATTAAATTGAATGTCTACAAACTTTGATGACATCACTTTTAGAAAATGCCACCTTTACTGTTGAGAAAGACACAATCGAGTTGAATGTACTACTTTGGTGGATTTCACTCAATCCTGTAATGTTTTCCCCATTGGAGATATATCTATGTATATGAACATACATTTAAATATGTCATTAGATCGTAAAAACCATACAAGAATCACAACCGTAACTATATTCATATCCTTTAGGTTAAGGATGCACTGGTCCTCTTGTAAATCCACATTTACAGTGAAAAGAATAATAACTTTCGAGATCCCCTCACCTTTAGGCTTAGAAACCTCTAGGTTACTGTCATTTTTTAAACTTCGGTGACATCACCTTTAGGCAAATATCAACAAATTTACTGTCCTAGGAAAAATCATAGAAGAATAAGATGTGCCACTTTAGTGGATTCCACCCCACCCTTTCATGGTTTCCTAAAAATTTACTACGCAGCTAAGTATGTGTAGAAGCTTACATCCAGTTTAATTTCAACATCATCCATTTATCATAAGGTGTTCCAAATATGACGTGCAAGCACAAAATATCATTAATTTTCTACTTATGACATTCATAAAATGACTTTTCAATATCATGTTAATGATAAACCAGTGCATGCATAAACAGAAATAAATGTGTGTGGGAACACACATTTGAAGTGTTATTTGTACAACCATTGACAGAAATATGGCATAAAGTTGTTATAGAACTGAAAATTAGAATACAAAATCTTCCCCGAACAAAATCAGGACAATAAATATGACCAAGAATAATTTCAAAGCCGATATGAAACTAAAATAGAACACCACAACTACTCAAAATCTGGGTCCCAAGCATTTCTGGACAAACTTTGATTCTATTCTATTTTATCTTACATTAAAAGCAATCTAGAATGTTGAATTTCATCCTCCCACTAATTGAACCATATAAAACATTATAGAGTACACAATTCGATCCTCCCACTGATTTGAACCATATAAATATTTATCCACAATCATCTCAAGTACATTATAAAAGTGATATCATGATGACCAATGGTATTTTCTTATTCACAAGGTCTTGTGACTAAGGTTCCAAAACTTGCAAACTATCATGGGATCGGTCATGGCTGATACCGATCGATATTGACGGTTCTGTTTCCTTTGAACCATGTTTGGGACTCTCAATTGAATTGGTTCAAGTTTTTTAAAAACCCATTAGGCATTACTTGAAAACTTCTTATTATCAAATAACATCATTTTAAAACATTTTTAAAGATAGAAACCCAGTTTTATCTCCTTTCTTATTAAATCATCATACAGACTTGGGTTTAAAGAATAAGCCACACGAGTTTAATAAAAACAAACCTCTTAGGGTTGAAAACATGGCCCTTTTGATGACCAATAACATAGTTATTTCTCAAAACATTGATCAATGCCCTCTTTTTTCAATGATTAAAAGCAAATATAACATAAAATTTCAAATAAATATGTCATATAACAAATTAGATCATTGAATGTGGCCCAAAACAACGAATCCAATGCAAAAAAAAAAAGGATTTCAAATTTACCATAAAACGACCCTTAAAATGGCATTTAAAGTAATTTAAATAAAAACCCAAAAGGAACTAGAAACCAAACAAGATTTTATGGTATTTTTCAAGATAAACAAACAAGCCCTTAGAGGCATTGTCTTATAAGTTACATACAAATAGACCCTTAAGGTCCCTTTTTATTTAAAAATTAAACAAACAGACCTTAAGTTTTTTTTTTTTCTTAACTAACAACTTCCATAAAGAAAACTCCACTAAACACAAACCGTAATCAAAGACCTACTTCAGATATGGTATTGATTTGGATTGATCCATCTAGTTCAATCTAGATTGGTTTGGTCTAGGAAAATTCATTCAAGTGAGCCATATAACCAAAATTATATTAAAACAACTCGGTCCTTAATCAAGCCTAATCATAATGAAATTAAAATAAAGCCCACCTCATTAAAAACTCATCCCATGAAACCAATTGACCCAGTATATGACTACTTAAATTTCCAATAGAATTCTTATTCCAATGGAAAACTTTCCATTATCATTTTTTTTTAAATATATAATATAATAGTATAACTTTGAGATAGTTACCTTTTCAAGCAAAGTCACAGGGAGTTAGTGTCACACCCCGTTCCATATAGAATCAGACTGGTGACCGAGTTAACACCTGTTAACCCAAAACCTATCAGGATCATCTGATATAGTAACCACGACACCACATATACACACATTAAGTCAAGCAAATCTTGTATTTCAGCAGAAGTCTTACATGTACATACCTGTAAATACCCCAATACTCTTGATACCCAAATTGTATTACATAATACATTTACATTTGGGCCCGTAAACGTTATATATATACATGAGAAATACAATTTAAACATCCAGAGCACAAAAGGGGTAATATTTCAAAATAATCAAAAGAAATCTAGGTTGGTATCAGTGTTGCTGTCCTGCAACACAACTCTCGCACGGGCACTTGACCCCATGCCTGAGATCTTCAGGGACCCACCAGTCATCAATTGAAAACTTCATAGTGAGTCTCAGCTGTAGTTCCTTAGCCGGATAACTTGCAAGATCATCTAAAAATGGTGTGCAAGTGGGATGAGCTCACTAGCCCAGTAAGTGAAAAGAAAGACCAACAAACATTCGCAATACAAATGAACCTATATGCATACAGTTCATTTTATTATCTTAGTCCACATCGACAATAATTCTAAGTCATAGGTTATGTGCTACTCGCAATCACAGTGCACGTATGCTCCGGGTACGAGAACCCCATCTCGTGATACGCCCATAGGGTTACTGGAGAAGGCCAGCCATGGGTACCAGAAAGTAAAATGGGTCTTGCCCTGCATTGAAGTAAAATAGGTCTTGCCTTATATTAAAGTAAAATGGGTCTTGTCCTGCATTAATTTAAAAGCAATACGATTGACCCTCTTGTTATATCACCGAAGTTATTGACAGTCCTAATGATCAGTCAGGCGCACTTCTAACCTCCACCATTGATACACAATCTTAGGCTTCCCTCAAGTGATATACTCAACACCTAAACCCCTGCTGGGAAGAGTCGTATCACAGAGATATGTTATTCCTAACTGCATGCTCCTATGTGAGATAGTACAACTGCATAATACCACCGCGTCCCATCCACGGGCCACCAATACATTCGTGTCCAAGCCGACTATGGCATCTAGTCTACCAAAGCATTATATTCCATGATTTAAAGTCATCCGTCTCATATTACAAACAAGAATAGGAAATTAGCAATTAAAGATATCAGCATGTCAATTCATAAATGAATTTCATAATGCACACGTCAATGCATACAATGGCACTCGTGGATGACTAGTCTACCCAATAATAATATGATGACATGGCTAGTCTACAACCAGAATGAAATGATGCAATGTCCTCTTCCCACTTACTTGTGTACGAAGATCACCCTTGGTACAAGGAAGATCTGGCATGTGATGATGCGAGTTTCTAGTACAACCTATCATAAAAAGAGTTAGGTTTAATATATCTCCACTTTATGCTCATAATCAACGAGGTATGATGATCTCAATGTGTTTGGAATCACCAGAGTAGGTTACCCAATAAATTTGGGCCCAATTGGGAACCGAGAAGTCGGATTGGTGGATCAACCGATGGGCTAGGCATCTACCAGTCCTTGCTCGTCGCTCGACCCAAGGACTCTGCCTGGACCGATGGGCTAGGTCATACACTGGTCTTGCTCATCAATTAAGCTAGCAGCCTACCTAGGATAGGCAGACACTGGATTGGTGGGTCCGGTAATTCCCAGGCACCCACCAATCAGAATTGGGATTTTACTGTTCTCTCCCATTCTTCATCCCACCTTGGGGAAACCCCCGCGGGTCGATTCGATCGCATTTTTCATAAATCTAAGGCTCCAAATCATGATTCCAGCCTAGATTTAAGGTCGATCCAAAGTCTTGAGCATGGATCTTAACTCTTTACTCAAGAACACCTCAAAATCCCAAATCTTCTCTTTAGCTCAAGAGATCAACAAATGCTTCACAAATCTTGTAAGTCTTCCTCTAAATCCTTCATAAACAATATATAGGACATTTATTAAACCTTATATTCACATTCTTAAGAGATAATAACAAGATCCAAAGGATTGCTACCCAAATTGAAGGGTTTTACTTAGGGTTTTATAAGGGTTTAAGGAATATGGACCTTACTCACCTCAAATTGTAGATCTCGCGATGAGGATCGTTAATCTGGCATCGACATTGAAAGATTCAACCTCGATGATGCACAACAAGCATTTTCTTCCCTATTTCTTCATTCTTCTTCCCTTCTCTCTCCTTCTCTTCTCTCTCTTCTTTACTTTTCTCACCCACCATGCAAAACAATAAATGTGGGGAAAGAAAGGTAATAAATGCTATTTATAGTGGGATCAAAATATCTAATGACTAGAGTGGTAGGTCATACTGGTGGGTCTGACCCATCTATGATCACCCACTAGTCGGTCAAAACTTAACCGAAACATCAGGACTTTCAATGGGGCTTGGCCCGGACATGTATTTTACTCTCGGTAATCGACCAAAAAGTGTACTTGATATAAAATACTACTACGTACCTTTTTTGTGCGTACATGGCCTCGTGATATGCACAAGTGCACGCCTTGGGTACACAGACTTCACTAGGCATTGACTCTAATTCATTTGGCCAACCTGAGTTCAGAGTCACCCTTGTCATCATGTTCCATAAGGTACTCGCCTCGGCTCGCTTTGGTTCAGGTCGTGCAAGATCAAATCAAGCCAACCAAAAAATTAGACTTAATTTAGAAAGTAGGGTATCACAGGTAGGGACCGATCCAAGCCACCGAAGGCATTCAACACTTCGATGAGTAGTTATTAAATTCCAGAGACTTCTCTTAAAAGCAGAGTTAAAATCCATCTTAACCAATTTCAAAATCCATCTTTGCCGATTTCAACCATTAACCACGACCACAGGTGACCATTGGCTTAAAAAAAAAAAAAAGACTGAACTGGTGCCAACATCCTCAATGATCATGAGAGTCGTTGCCTTGGTCGCAGACATGTTTACAAGCTTTTTTTTTTAATTGAACAATTAATTTAAAAATCATGCCAAAACAAGAAAAGAGAAGGAAATGACAAAAACAAATTTATCATTCAAAATTAATCATATGAATGACTATGGAATCATTCGAGTTTTATCAATTGATTCTAACTCCGTAAGGGTGGCTCTGATACCAATTGTTAGAGATCTTTTTAGGGTTTTACATCACACCCTAATTGATTCTCATAGAAATAACTAAAACATGATATTAAATTTAACAAATGTTTGGATAAAACATAGATGATTACACCTTTCACCTAGTATGCTGAAGATGATTGATGCAGTTTTTCACAATTTTTCTCTTAGTTGTGGATCTTCTACAGCCCCTTAGACCTCATTGGTTCTCTCACTTTAGTGGTAAAGTGGGAAATAGTGAATAATGACTGTAGGGACCCAAAACCTAGTATTTATAATATTGTACTGCACCCAAAACCTTAAACCACAATGGGTTGGGCCAGAAAAAACTTGAAAGTAGACTGAACCGATTTTCTCACCCATTTAATCAACCCGAATAATTAATTTAAGTTCATATATCCAACAATTAGGAGTAGCAAGAACAACATTAGTGCATTGAGGATTGGAGGTACCAAGTCTGGTTTCTTCATAAAGAAGTTCTGGAATGGCACTTTCAAGAGTACAAGTGGTGCAATAAAGTGGCACAAACATGTTCAAACCTATCAATCGGAGCGATGAGAAATCGCATAGGGCACAGTGGTCCCGATAAGCATGGAATTTGTCACCATCTTTAGTGTTATCCCATGTAGGCTCAGAAAGGACAAGTTGATCCCAGACAAACTGCATTTGAGCAAGAAAATCATTGATGGACTAGCTAGGTTCTTGCTTCATGTGGTGAAGATTACCCAAAAGTTGATACTGATGGGCAAGATCAGCAGTAGAGTACCGATTTACAAGGAGGTCCCAAATTTCTTTGTCGTCTCATATTGGCCAAATTGAAGATGGATCAAGAGAGCCAAACTGCAGACCAAAAAGGATAGTTGGTCCCATTGAGGATTGTGGAAATGGGATAACTTTAGACATGAAAGATGCCATTAAGGCTGTGTTTGTACTTTTTTTTTTGTTTAAGAAATTCTCTTTGTGCTTGGCATGTCCTGAATCAAGAGAAGCTTCTTTTTTTAATTTCAAAATTCACCTTGGGAAGGGTGAAGTTTTCATTTGTTGCCAAAAACAAAAACAAAAAAAAAAAAAAAAAAAAATACTTACCAAAAACATAAGAAAATATAAATTTTTTTATGGTAACCAAACATACATTTTTATTTTATTTTTGTATCATTTCATTTTTTTTTCTATTCTTTTCTTTTCTTTTCTAAATTATTATTTTTTATTTCTTTTCTTTTCTTTTCTTGGCTATCAAACACAGCCTAAATGTTGAATAAAAGAAATGGGATGGTGGGAAAATTGAAACAATGAAGAGTGATGGTTTAATAAAATGAGAGAAATGAAATGTGAAATGGGTGAATGAAAACAATAGTCGGTGGAAATCAAATAGAGTGGTGAAAAAGTTGAAAAAAAGTGATGATGGAGTTTTAAGACCAACAAAAAAAATAAAAATAAATATAATAGTTTCAAAGAACAAAAAGATAAATAAAATAAAGATAATAGTAAGAAGAAAACAAATGAGAAGGTGATGGCGATGTTGATAGAAATAGTAAAGGAACTTATGTAAAGAGAAATAATAATAAAGTAAAGGAATAAGATGTGAAAGGGATGTAGGGAAAAAGAACAAATTGAGGAAGACAACAGTTGTGCTTTGTTGACTGTTGGGAAATTGGATCGAATATTGTCATTGTTGGCAACTATTTTAGAACTATTGGTTCAATGGTTCAATGGTTAATTGAAGAGTTGATGTGGTTCGATTGGTTTAATTTCAAAGTGGAACTGGTCTAGTTCAATTTAATTAGATCAATGTAGCCCATTACATGGTGATGATGTCAACATGCACTACAGTCCAAATCTTATATGGAATCAATATTTCAGTAACCTAATTGGTGTAGAAGTGCTTTCACGTGCATGAGAAACTCTTATGTTAAGATTCTTTTAAAGAAAAGGTTAATTGAAATCTAGAGAATAAAGGATTTCAGAATTCCAAATTAGATGGGATTCTTGTGTGCAGCTTATAGTTCGGCTACTCCTAGAGAAAAAGGGAAGATGATTGCAAAATTTGATTACAGGTGGGACTTCTTCTTGTACATGTAACATAATATATACAAGGCAAGTATCCTTATCTATATGTAGACAGATGTTCAGTTTTCAAATCAGTTTCTCCCTTGCGCACATGGACAGCAAGTTAAAGAACAGTCCAAGCTTTGGTAAAAGTCAAGAAGTTGAAGTAGAGAAAGATTTGTTTGCTGAGTTGCTGCGATCCCATTGGAGTTTGAAGAATATTTTAATGCCAAATAAAAGGGACTTCGTTCTCTCAAAGCATGGACAGTTGTTCTTAGAGTTCTAATTGAAAAACAGTAACTGGATCCAAATAGGACTGATCCTCTACGTGAATGGGTGCTGCTCAAGTTTACAAACAATATAAAAGGACCCTTTTGGTTTCAGAATCGGGTAATTTCTCTATTAGTAGCAAAACCAAGAAAGAGAAAGAGAGAGGAAGAGAAGCAACCTTGAGAGAGAGATCCAAAAGGTTGAGATGTTGATGGTTGGAGCATGTTCAAGTATCCTTTAATATGTCAAGCAAGCGATCATCAACGGGATTACACAGGCTGAGGTAATCCGTATCTGAAATCCCTATTTTGGTATTCTAGAGTCTGTTGATTGTTGAAAAACTCTAGATCAATGATGTATTGGGTTGGGATTTTATTGATTTAAAATTGTGAACCTGGCAAGTTGGGGCTTGTCTAGGGTGTGGGGTTGTTGCCCTTGTCTGAGTTGCATCTCAGATTGAAGCAGGGATATGTTCCTAGACCGTTGTAGCGGTTGAAAAATTGAGTATTGGGGAAATACAAAACCTTATATGGCTATTCCTCCATGGAGTAGGCACTCTGGCTAAACCACGTATATTTGGTGTTATTATCTCGCATTTATTTTTCTACATATATTTGAAGTGCGTGTTGTGCAGAGTGGTGGGATATTATCTAGTAGACCCAGCCACATTGTGGTGTGAGGTGGACGTGTCGTTGTTTGTGTGATTGGTAATTACGGGATTACCCTAGCCAATCTAGAACTGCACAGTGGAAGCTTTTGTTGGGTTGCAAATAAGGAAATTTTTGGAACCACTGATTCACCCCCTCTCAGTGTTAACCTGGGAACATCATTAACAAAATGGAAGTTGCAATAGGAGCATGAGGCGCGACAAGGTGAGGTAGGGGTGGAGTGACAGAGTGAAAAAAACACAATGAATAGCAACATTTAGCTATGGGAGCAGCGAGTGGCGGAGCAAGGGAGTGCATGGGTGGCAATGTACAGAGGAATCCTTGAAAGGACAAGGAGTTGTGGTGACAACCGTGCAAAACTAAGATCCCCAAAGGGCAGCGGTGTCAAGTTTGTAACAATTGAGCATGCTCAGAGACAGGCAGATGTAAAATTCTTTTAAGGACTGAAGGTGTAATACCCTACTTCTTAAACCCGATCTGATTACACGGTTGACCCGGTTTAACCATGCAGGATCCGAACCGGAGAGAATTAGAGTGGGTTCCTTATGGACTATGATGGCAAGGGTGACCTTAAACATTGGCTGGCCCGACAAGTCCAAACCAGTGCCAAAAGAGATGGGAATACCCAAGCCGTGTACATGCACCTATCATAAGGCCATGTACGGATAAAGCAGGTATGTAGCAGTATATTAAGGTGTATACGTATATGACGTCGTATGCCAAGAGTGAGGTTCGCGCTGAGGGCCGAATTCTGTCAAAATCCCAAGTTTTGGCCCTCAGGTGGGCGAACAGGTGGGCGCATCCACCCACCTGAGTGACCCATCCATGTGAATTATTTAGTTATTTAAGAAGTATATATATAGCATTTATGATTTTCTTTTCTTTTTCATTTATGACACCCGTACGTTGGTGAGAAGAGTAAAGAGGAGAGAGAAAAGAAAGGAAAGAAGAAGAGAAGAGAAGGAAGAGGAAGGAGTGATGGATTTCAGCGGCGCCGAGGCTTGATCTCCCCATTCCGGCGCCAGAAGAGTGATCTTCAACACTAGATCTACATTTAGCGGTAAGCAAAGTTTGGGTTCCTTAAACATTCACCATACCCAAGTAAAACCCTTGATTTGGGTAGGGTTTCTTGAGATCTTGTAAATCCACTTTCAAATGATGAATCTAAGGTTTAATAGATAACATATGTGTTGATATTGAAGGATTTGAAAAGGTATTGACAAGGTCGGAGAAGCATTGTGGATTTGAAGTGATTTTGGGGGTTTGAAGGTGTTCTTGAGCAAAGAAGGTAAGATGGCTTCCCATTCCTTAAATCTAACCTAGATCTAGGTTAGAACCATCCTATGAGACCTTGAAAGTGTGAAGAATGGGTTTGAAAAAGCCCCATTTGAATCCCCAAAGAATGGAGGAAGTTGGGAAGGAACAGCAGGTTTCCCGCCAAGACCGGTGGGCCATCTGGCCCGGCTGTGGGCACTCGCTTGAGAGGGCAGGGCCCTCGGGCACAATCGATGGGCCACCTTGCCCATTGGTCTTAGCAGACCCCCTGGCCCAACCGGTGGGCCAGACCGGCGGGCCAACCTACCCGCCGGTCCAGACTGGTGTTTGACCCACCCGAGAGGCTCCGAATGTCATTTTTCTGTCCGATTGGGCCCAAATCGGATGTGTGAACTTCTTTTAGGATTCTAAACATGATCGTGTCATTGGATCGTATTAATCTTGATTCCAAAATGGTGAAATAGTAACCCCGCTCACTCATGGTAGGTTCACCAAATCCTACGCTTCTCGCATCAGATCTCACCGGTACCGAACAGGAGTCCTTGCACACTACAGGCAAATGGGGAGAGGACGTTTGGCCTTGTTTCAAGGCATTGTTTGGCATGCATTTAATTGTATCTAGTCTAGTCATGCCATCATGAAAATGCTATGCAGATTAGTCATCCTCACATAGTTATGCATGGATGTTGTGCTTATTTTCTAAATGCCAAGTGATAATATGCTTCTGTGATGAATGTTGACATCATTGTGCATGATGCATTAATAGACTAGATGTCGTAGTCGGCTTGGAAACGAGTGCATTGGTGGCCCGTGGTATGGGACGTGGTGGCACTATGCAATCGTACTATTGTCATATAGGAGCATGTGGTTTAGGATTTTCAGCTTCCCGTGCTACGACCCTTCCCAACAGGGGTTAAGGTGTTGGGTTACCATTTGGGGGGAAGCAATGGCCGCGGTTGTCGGGTCACTGTGGCGGTTAGACATAACGTCCGGCGGGTCATTAGGACAATCGGCAACCCTGGTGGTATATTCAAGAGGGCCAATCGTACTGCTTTTAAATTACTGGAGTCAGCACCTTTAATTTCAGTCATTTACTTTTCTGTTGAGAGCCGGTGGTCGGCATGTTTTTACTTTTCCGAGTACTCACGGTCATAGTTAGCAAATTCGGATTCGGGAATTATTCGGACGGAGAATTATTCGGAATAATTCGGACGATTAATTTAAGGATTCGGTCAAAAAAGCGGTCAAAAAATCTTATTGGGGTTTTTAAAAAAAAAAAATTTGTTTTTTTATTTTTTTATTTTTTATTTTTTGGATTTTTTTTTAAATAATGTTTAAATGGACCGAATAATTCGGTTTAATTCGGATTCGGTCCGAATTATTCGCGAATTATATTCTTTTTTGAAAAAGTCGTGAATTTTAAAGAATTTTATTTTAAATTCGGATTCGGTCTGAATTTTTGATAAAATTCTTTAAAATTCGGTTCGGCCGAATAATTCGCGAATTATTCGGCCGAATTGCTAACTATGCTCACGGTGGGCCTTCTCCGACAGCCCTATGGGCGTATCGCGGGATGGAGTTCGCGGCTCGTACCCGGAGTATACACGTACTGTGGCTGTAGTAGCACTAAATCAAAGACTTAGTAATGTTTCTTAGGTGGATATGATTTAAAATGTATTGCATAGCATGTAGTGTATATGATTGTGTTTTGTTGTGTGGACTGCTGTGTGGTCCATCTTTCCACTTATTGAGCTAGTGAGCTCATCCCACGTGTGCATCTCTTTTTAGATGATTTTGCAGGTCATCCATCTGAAGAGCACAGATTGGGTCCCATGGTTGAGTTCTGATGCCGAGCTGAGCTCTACCATGTGATGCCGAGCTAGGCTCAACCCTTGATGCCGAGCTGAGCTCTAGCCTTTGATACCAAGCCGAGTTGTATACTCTGATTTTTGATGGTTTCCTTTATGTAGTTGATATGTGAATTATACTTTTATTATGTAAATATCATGCCTTCAGGCCCACATGTATATAACTATTGTATCACAATTCGGGTATCAAGTATTATGGGAATATTCACAGGTAAACCAAGTTTTCCGTTGATCTGATAAGCTTTTATTAGTTGTGTGTATGCTGTGGTGGAATACTATATCTGTTGATCCTGGCAGGTTTGGGTTAACCGGTGTTAACCCAGTCACTGGCCCGGTTCTGTGCGAACGGGGTGTGACACAAGGAGTCGTGGATGCTTGCAACTATTGGATGCTTGCAATGGTCGTGTGTTGAACTCTGACTCGAAGATTGATGCTAGTTGCAGGAGTGGTTGTAGGAAGGTTGCTAGCAGTGGCACCTTTTTAAATGAAATGGATAGACGATAAATTTATAGCTCTGATACAATGATAGAAGTGATAGAAGATTGTAAATCTCAGTGTATTTTCATTATAGTAGAGTAGGTCATTTATACATGAGGTCATACATGAAAGTCAATATACAGTTGGAACTACCACACTAACATTAGATGCTAACACTAATTCTAATGTCCAGAAAGTCAATATTGACAACTAATATTAACACATTGAATAACAAACCCTCTTTTCTACAACCATCGCTTTTTTTTTGGTAAACCCTAAACTCTCTGATGAAAGAACAAAAAGGAAGTTCATATCTCCATCAACCGCAGCACAGATTTTAGAACAGATCTTGAACTGCTCCGTCTTTGAATCCAGTAAGTTCATTAGTGTAGGGAAGGTTGTGTCAGATTATTGAGAAAGCAAACCTCAGTGTTGCCTTCTTGATAAGAGAACTTTCAATCTATCACCTATATGAAATATTCCTGATACCTGAAACAAAGATTGTTAGAAAAATTGGTGGGCTGAGTCATGTCACTTGACACTGTCTTTAAGACCGTAGATGCCCCTATGGTGCAACTGGGAATATTGTAAATCGGCCTCCAAGATAAAACAGCCCGATGGCTCCCCTAGTAATTGTGCACTCGACTACTGGACCCCTTCGAATGCTATAGGGCTGTGCTCAAACTAGAAAACAAAACACTCACACAATGGACATGTTAAAATCCAACAAAACCCAAGAGAAGCAAAATTAAGAACACACTTGAATAACTCAAATGACTTGTTCCGTGTTTTACAAATGCTAATGCTCCCCCTATTTATAAGACAATTTGGATGAGGAGTAAAAGAAAGGAATTAAAGTACTTTAAAATCAAAATGAATAAATTGATACTTAAAAATATGAGATTAAAGATCTCTCAAAAACTGAAGAATTGCTTCTTCAAGAAGCTTCTGTGTAGAGACATAAAGTGTCTCAAAAACTTAAAAGAGAAAATGCCTTAAGGAGCTTCAAAGGATAAATTACGTATTAGCAACTGTAGTATTTAATAACCATTTTATAGAGAGACTTAAAAAATCTCCATGAAGGAACAAGTGTTTTGAATCTTAATTTGTGTTTTAAAACTTGCATTAAAAACGAACAATTCCCCCACAAGATTCAATATACTGATAAAAATATAAATACAAAAAAAAAAAAAAATTAGTCTGAGCACATTAGAATGGTAGGACACATCGTTGTAGATGTCTTTCGGACTTGAACTACACTAGGTCTGATAAGCCACACTACAGAGTACGGGTGAAGTCAGACTTCTTGAACCTTTCCTTATTGGTGTAGCCGACTAACTTACCATCCATATCCTACTATCCGATACCATAATCACTCTTTTATATATTGTGGACAATTTTGGCCTTTGTCCCCATCTTGGAATCATGAATGTTTAGAGAATCTGCCCGTAAATTTCTCATCGGAGGCGGCCTCACCCCCTAAATCCACTTAGGTCAGCCCACAGTATGCACCACAGTTAACATACCCCCATCTGACATGAGCCTTGGCCGATTAAGAGTTTTATAAACTCATCCTCCTTGTCATTGTGGTGAGTACTATCTTTCACATCTAATCTGGAATAGGCACATGATAGTACTAATCAAGTCATCCAGTGATTTCGTTTTTACCCTTTGAACCTAATTCCAGGGATCTCCTATCACATAGGTTGGGTGTCCATCACTTTGACTTATGACATGGGCCTCAAGCCTATTCCTTTAGATGTCTCATGAATAACCTTGGTGGATTGAGGCTTTGTAAGCATGTCTGTTATATTCCTCTCTGACTTATTTTGCCATCAAAATAGCCAAATTTCTTTAGTAGGTTTTCCACATAATGGGCTTGAGATAAAATTATTTCACCTTCTTTTCTAATAATCTTGATTCCTAAAATCATATCAGCCTCTCTCATATCTTTAGTATCAAAATGGGACATTAGAAAGGCCTTAGTAGATTTCACTAAATCAAGAGTAGTGCCCATAATTAACATATCATCAACATACAAAACAATAAAAACACCTTTGTTGTTATGGAACTTACTATAAACACACCTATCAGAATCATTTACTTGAAAATCATTTGAAATTAAAATATTATCAAATTTTTCATACCATTGTTTAGGTGCTTGTTTTAAACCATATAATGATCGCACAAGTTTGCAAACTTTATGCTCTTGTCCAGGAATGGCACATCCTTCAGGTTGTTTGATATAGATTTCTTCCTCTAAATCTCCATTTAGAAATGCCTTCTTTACATCCATTTGATGTATGATAAGCTTATAGATTGATGCAATAGCAATCAATAATCTTATGGTTGCAATTCTAGCAACTGGAGAAAAAGTATCAAAGAAATCCATATTCTTCTTTTGCTTGAAACCTTTGACCACTAATCTGGCCTTAAACTTATCAAGTGTACCATTAGGCTTTAGTTTCTTTTTAAATATCCACTTGGTATCTAGAACCTTAGTTCCAGGTGGAAGATCAACTAATTCCCAAGTGGGGTTAGCAATTATAGAGTCTAACTCACTCTTGATTGCTTCTTTCCAGAATATAGCATCAGGAGATGTAATGGCATGTTGGTATGTAATAGGATCATCATCTACAAAATATGTAAACATACCATCACCTAAATTAGGTTCTCTCCTTTGCCTTTTACTCCTTTTAAGTTGATTTTCACCACTAGGTTCAACAAGACTTGGTGTTAAAAAATCTTCAGTCGCCTTTTCAAGTGACACATTATTATTATTGGCCAAATATGTATCAATACTTTGTAAATTTTTTCTTAAAGGAAATATATGCTCAAAGAAATCAGCATCTCTAGATTCAATGATGGTATTTGCTTCAAAATTGCCATTTGTAGATTTAATCACCATGAATTTATATGCCACACTATGTTGAGCATAGCCAATAAAGACACAGTCACAAGTTTTAGGTCCTAACTTCTTTCTCTTGGGTTCAGGTAATCCAACTTTGGATAAACAACCCCAAACTTTTAGATACCTAAGGTTAGGTTTCCTTCCATGCCATAACTCAAATGGTATAGAGCTAGTTTTCTTATGAGGTATTCTATTGAAGACATAACAAGCTGATAATATGGCTTCCCCCCACAAATTCAGGGGTAATCCCGAACTTATAAGCATAGAGTTCATCATCTCTTTTAGAGATTTATTTTTCCTTTCGGCAACTCCATTTGATTGTGGTTGATATGGGGCCGTTGTCTCATGAATGATCCCATTATCTTCACAAAATTTTGATAGATATTGGGTATCATATTCTGTCCCTCTATCAGTTCTAAGTCTTTTTATTTTTCTTTCCAATTAATTTTCAACCTCAGCTTTATAGGTTAAGAATGCTTGTTCAGCTTCATCTTTAGTCCGAAGAAGGTATACCTTAGTATACCTAGAACAATCATCTATAAAGGTTACAAAGTACCTCTTACCACCTCTTGACTCATGTGATTTGAAGTCACCTAAGTCACTGTGAACTAATTCCAATAGCTCACTTTTTCTTTCTACAGAAGCATGAGGCTTCCTAGTGAATTTTGCCTCAACACAAATGGGACATTTAAATGATGGAGGTTCTGGGTTACCATCTATCAGACCTAGTTTGCATAACTTCTTTATGTATGATGCATTGCAATGTCCTAATCTACCATGCCAAACATCATATGAATCAACCAAGCAAACAGAACTACCAGCTTCCTCATTAATAACATTGGCAACATTCAATACAAATAACCCATCTGAGTTATACCCTTTACCAACAAATATATTGTTTTTGGAGACAATAGCTTTATCTGCCTCAAATGATAACTTAAACCCTGCCTTGATGAGAAGAGCACCAGATATAAGATTCCGCCGAATGTCGGGCACATGTAACACATCCTTGAGAACAAGGGTTTTTTCTGAAGTTAACTTCAATTGAACTTGCCCCTTGCCAGAGACCTGAGATGACTGGGAATTTCCCATATATACTTGTTCACCTATCCAACCGTTGAATAGTTGAAAAAGGCATTCCGATCCCCACAGATGTGCTTGGTAGCACCTGTGTCTATGATCCATTCTTTTGGTTTTTCAATCAAGTTTACCTCGGTCACCATGGCAGTGAAGACATCAGCCTCAGTGAGGTTGACCTTAGTTTTGTTCTTCCCTTTTCGGCATTATTTCTTGTGGTGCCCGGGTTTGCCACATACGAAATAATTTTCCTTCTTTTTCTTGAAGGAAGTCCACTTCTTGGTCTTTAGACCTTTCTTAAATTGTTCGTGTTTTTCCGACTCAACCAAATTCACTTTAGATTGAAATTCTTTAGCCTTTTTGGTTTTGTCCTTTTCCCGGTTCTTCTTTTCAATTTTAATCTGGACTAAGATTTGATCCAAAGTTCAGTCCTTCCTTTTGTGCTTCATATTCATTTTGAAGTCACTCCAGGATGACAGTAATGTCTCTAATAGAGAACCAACAATAAATTCCTCTGGCAATACCATCCCTTCTTTGGTCAATTTTGCCACTAGGACTTGGAATTCATCAACTTGGGTAGATATGTTCTTGTCATTCTTTATCACAAATTCTAAATAATTTGCAACAATATATTTTTTGTTTCCAGCATCCTCTAGGGTATACTTTTTATCCAATGTAGTCAAAATCGACTGAGCCAAATCATAGGATGCATAGACATGGTAAAGTTCATTGGATAAAGTATTCAGAAGGCGGTTTTTGTACTGATAATCCGCTTGGACCATGCTTGCCTATGAGCTTTGAGGATAGGATTATCACTTTCAGTAGGTAAGGGTGAGGTCAGAGCAAATGACACATTTAATTGTTCTAGGGCAAACAACAATCTCTGTTTCCACCTCTTGTAATTTGAACCATCAAATGGTTCTACTTTGTCAACGTCAGAAATGATCCTCAAGTTCTCCATTGCTGACACAATATTATTAGCCATACCAAATATTTGATCTCTCAATAAACTGGTTCTACGGTCTTAAGAATTGTAGGGAAGGTTGTGTCAGATTATTGAGAGAGCAAACCTTAGTGTTGCCTTCTTGATAAGAGAACTTTCAATCTATCACCTGTATGAAATATTCCTGATACCTGAAACAAAGATTGTTAGAAAAATTGGTGGGCTGAGTCATGTCACTTGACACTGTCCTTAAGACCGTAGATGCCCCCTATGGTGCAACCGGGAATATTTTAAATCGGCCTCCAAGATAAAACAGCCCGATGGCTCCCCCAGTAATCGTGCACTCGACTACTAGACCCCTTCGAATGCTATAGGGCTATGCTCAAACTAGAAAACAAAACACTCACTCAATGGACATGTTAAAATCCAACAAAACCCAAGATAAGCAAAATTAAGAACACACTTGAATAACTCAAATGACTTGTTCCGTGTTTTACAAATGCTAATGCTCCCCCTATTTATAAGACAATTTGGATGAGGAGTAAAAGAAAGGAATTAAAGAACTTTAAAATCAAAGTGAATAAATTGATACTTAAAGATATAAGATTAAAGATCTCTCAAATTTAATCTCTCAAAAACTGAAGAATTGCTTCTTCAAGAAGCTTCTGTGTAGAGACATAAAGTGTCTCAAAAACTTAAAAGAGAAAATGCCTTAAGGAGCTTTAAAGGATAAATTACGTATTAGTAACTGTAGTATTTAATAACCATTTTATAGAGAGACTTAAAGAATATCCAAAACTAAAGGCACAAGTGTTTTGGATCTTAATTTGTGTTTTAAAACTTGCATTAAAAACCAACAATTAGAAACGGTGAAGACTCGTTGATCAGGTGAAGAGATTGAAAGCAATAAAAACCAATGTTGTAGAAGTCAAGTTTTGGACGAAAGTGATTCCAACAAGAAGAGAATACCCCAATTCTCAAGAGAATTCAACAGAATTTCTTAAGCTTCTCCCACGATTCTCGGTGGTGTTCCACTTATTTTGTCAGTTGTAGGCTAGGAATTGGACCTGAAGGGATTAAAGGTAAAAAATGTGAAAATTGTACTTGAGGGAAGGGAAAACACTATTTGGGTAGTTTTGTAAACTCAAACTTAATTTTGAGTATTTTTGTTGACTGAAACATAAAGTGGGTAATTTTGTAAAGGAAAATCTAAAAGTGGGTAATCATGTAATTTTTCCAAATTTTTTTTGTCCTGAATTAAGGTCGAGTCAAGGTTGAGGCATCAGGCTGAGCTGGGCTCTATTTTAAGTTATATTATAAATATATATGGAAAGAGGTTAGGTATGCTGCTAGCTTTCTTGGAGCTAACGACTCAACCAATGGGAGTGCTGGGATAGGGGAGAGGCATAGGGGACTTTTCCAAGGGGGGAGATGAGAGATATAGATCTGGGTATATAGACAGCTTTCAGGGTATGCTATAGTAAAAGGGAAGCAAGATCAAAGCGGTTGGGTGGTGTATCCTGCTATCAGGGAAGAGACTCAGCTGGTGGTGATGGGAACCATAGTGGCTCAAGTCATATTAAGGATTCCTTTCCTAAATTGAAAGATGATAGGAGAGACATGTGATGAGGAGGGAAGTGTCGTTTTGCAGAGGAATTCTTGTGGGGAGGCCGCAACGAGGTTCCTAGTGTAGAGAGAGCGAGAGAGAAGATTTCACGTAATGGGCAATCGATGTATCTGTGGGAGAATCCTTTGACATGAGTTGAGGTTTTTTTGTTTGCTTCAAAAGTTTCCCAAAAAATGTGCAGTATGTATCTTTATAAGATATAATATTTAAATGGGTAGTTACATGAAAAATAATATGTACACCACTTTCCCTTTTTCATTGATTCTTTCATTTTTTTTTCTATTTTTTTCCTTCTGTTTTTAGGAATGAAGAAGACAAGTCATGATAAAAAATTTTCATTTTTTTTTATTTTTTAATTTTTACTGTTTGTAAGGACACTAATGACAAAATACAAGGGCAGACACACTGGAAAAATAATATGTACACCACTTTCCCTTTTTCATTGATTCTTTCATTTTTTTTTCTATTTTTTTCCTTCTGTTTTTAGGAATGAAGAAGACAAGTCATGATAAAAAATTTTCATTTTTTTTTATTTTTTAATTTTTACTGTTTGTAAGGACACTAATGACAAAATACAAGGGCAGACACACTGGAACAGGCACACTGAAACAGGGCCAGGCGAGCCCAGCCCAGTCATGATCAATTAGAACCGAGCTAGGTTGGGTTGAGCCTGATAGAGCTAGACTTAGGCTGAGATATCCCAACACGACTTAAGGCTGCATTGAACTTAGAATCAATTAAGAGCCATTATTATAGGCATATCTTAAAGTCCCAGGGTTCCAATGGAGAATTGTGTCTCTAGGCAGCCACACTGTGGAGTGCTACGATCTCAACAGTTAAACCAGGTCCAAACCCAAAGAGAACACCTCACTCAAGCCCCTCACCAGTGGTCTTCAGCCCCTCCTCGACGGACTTCTTCCTTATCTCATCCAAAATGAACAGCACACAAGCACCGGACATGTTACCATACTCGCTGAGGATGTGTCGTGTGGCGCGTAGCTTCTCAGGTTTAAGGGCTAACTTTTCCTCGCCCTGGTCCAAAATTGCTGGTCCACCTGGGTGGGCGATCCAGAAAATTGAGTTCCAGTCAGAGATGCCAAGAGGCTCAAATGCCTCCACTAAGCTGTTCTCAATGTTGTTAGAGATGATGCCAGGAACATCTTTGCAGAGATGGAAGGTAAGCCCAACCTCTCTAAAATGTAAATCTATGGAACCTTCACTGTCAGGAAGAATGGTTTGTGCTGCTGAGACCAGCTCGAACAAGGGCTTCTCTACACCAGGTAATGGGTCAGCCCCAACTATCACTGCAGCTGCTCCATCTTAAAAAAGAGATTGACCCACTAAACTGTAAAGGTGGGTGTCACTTGGGCCACAGAAGATCACAGCAGTGATCTTACAACTAACTACAAGGACATGTGCACCTTTTTTGTTCTCTACAAGGTCCTTGGCCAGGTGAAGAACCATGCCACCTGCGTAGCATCCCAGTTGGTACATCATGATTCGTTTCACAGAGGGTTGGTAGCACGGCCTGATGGAGTCTGATGTAGTAGCACGGCCTGATGGAGGCTGAGGGGCAGCACGGACTGATGGAGGCCGAGGTAGAAGCACGGCCTGATGGAGGCCGAGGTGGCAGGACGGCCTGATAGAGGCCGAGGTGGTAGCACGGTCTGATGGAGGCCGAGGTGGTAGCACGGCATGATGGGGGAAAAGGTGGAAGCATGGCCTGTTGGAGGCTGAGGTAGTAGATCAGTCCTGTTCAGGTTTGCATACATGCTTCAGTCGTACTGAGAAAGGGGACACATTTTGCCTCATCACCAGCCCCCCGCTCTAGCAGTTTGAATTGACCTGCTAGAGCATTTAATTCGATGCGAGATGCACTACTTCACTTTCTCAGCCGAGGCTGCTCAACGATTCGAGGACATGGCTGTCGCTTGTTCAAAGGCAAAGGAGGCAAAGTGCCTTCATTGCACAAGATCACAAGCCAACTATCGATCGAGACGAAATGGCCTGATCTGAAGAGGACCGTGCCAATGATGTCGGGTTGATAACTAGAGAGTCAGAACAGGAGGTTGCTAAGCATCATAATGCCAACGGTAACTTTAAGGAGAATGGTGTTCTCTAGGAGGACTTGTTCGAGACTCAGGGCGCCCACAAGGAGGAGGAGCTCACAGCTAGGGTTGGCGAATTGGAGAGGTGATATTGGGCTAAGCTGGAGGCCAACGAGATGGCTGAACCCTTAGGCCTCTCATAAGTGGTTGGATGACGTTAACATTGCTTTTTTTCAGGTCGGCTCAGACTATGCCATCTGGTTCATTCTTAGTAAGATGCCAGGCTACAATCTGACGGACTATGAGCAGTGCGTTCTCGTCCATGCTACTCTGGTGAAGCTCTGCAGATCGATTGATGTTGGTGAAGTGGTGATCTGACTCAAAGGATTTTCTTGTGCTAAGCTAGGCCCGTGGATCAGCCCCCCGAGATTAGCCTTATATATATATATATCTATATTTATGTAGATGTCTCCTTCGGTAGTGATTATTTTGAGGGTTTTTTCCCCATTTTTGGTGAATGAAAATTTTATTTTGATGTCTTCATCTCTCAGTATTCTTGTGCTTCTTTCTTTATTTTCTTATGCTTCGGGTGCGGATCAAAATGAGTAACTTTTTAAAAGAAAAAGGAAAAGTGCAGCTGTCTGAGTGTGGCCTTGAGGCGTTAAGCCTTGGACTAGCCATAGGGGTGCGGAGCTGGGGCTCAATCTTTTGATTTACCTTGCGTTAAGGTCTTTTGTGGCACCGAGTCGGGGCTGGGGCTTGCATGCTTTATAACCTAAGGTCTTGAGGTGCCGGGCCATACTCGATCTTGAAGGGCTTAGTGCGTAAGGGCTTGGGGTGCCGATCCGGGGCTTTGGCTTGAATGCCTTAGTGCGTAAGGGCTTGAGGTGTCGAGTCGGGGCTCGGGCTTGCATGCCTTAGTTCGTAAGTGCTTTGAGGTTCCGAGTCGGGGCTCGGGCTTGCATGCCTTAGTTTGTAAGGGATTTGAGTTGCCAAACTAGGGTCTGGTCTTGTGCTGTTGAGTTGAGCTCGGTCTTAGTTGTTGTCGAGCTGGGGCCCGGTCTTCGTGCCTTACTGGTTAAGGTCTTTGAGTCGCCAAACTAGGGTCTGGTCCTGTGGTGCCGAGCTGGGGCCCCTTTTTTGTGCCTTATTGGTTAAGGTCTTTGAACGCCAAACTTGGGTCTGGTTTGTGGTGCTGAGCTTAAGCTCGGTTTTAGTTGCTATCGAGCTAGGGCCCGGTCTTTGTGCCTTACTGGTTAAGGTCTTTGAGTCGCCAAACTTGGGTCTGGTCTTGTGGTGCCGAGCTTGAGCTCGGTCTTAGTTACTGCTGAGGTCTTAGTTACTGTCGAGCTAGGGCCCGATCTTTGTGCCTTGTTGGTTAAGGTTTTTGAGTCACCAAACTTGGGTCTGGTCTTGTGGTGCCGAGCTTGAGCTCGGTCTTAGATTCTGTCGAGCTGTACTCAATCTTAGAAGGTTCAGATATTTGCAAGAAGCTTCATAGTATATTGATGTGTGGTATGCTCTTGGGACAAATACCATGCTTCGAAATAGAATATAATCCGCTCCGTGATAAGAATTGAATAACTGAGATATGGAAGTTGAGGTGCTGAAAGTATAAAATCTACAAGACACACCCAATCGATGGGATTTCAATGCGATCTACTGATAAAACTATCAACTGATAAAAGTGTCTAGTGGTCTCAGTAATTGGGATAGTAAGCAGTTGTTCAACTGGCTCAGCTCGGGTCAGGATGTTTTCATCTCGGCAATCAACAATTTCTACTATACATGCTAGGCCCGAGCATGGTTTCTTGACAGATTTTATGAAGTTTGCATAGCATTCCTGGGATTCCTTCTAGTTGGACTTGCATTCCCCAACTCCATTGCTGGTGGGGAATTTGACTTTCATATGCTTAGTGGACACAATCGCACCAAGGCCATTGAGATCGGCTCGGCCAAGGATTGCGTTGTTGTAGGGTGAGGCGATCTTGGCAACCATAAAAGAAACCATGGTAGTGGCTATCTGAACTCTCTGTCCGATGGTTACGGGCAAGTCTATAACTCCTTACAGCTCTGCTGGTGTGCCTGAAAATCTGTACAAGGGTCCTGGAGCTAGCTCTAGGGTCCCAGTGCCAAGCCCTAGTTTTGTGAAGGCTTCGTAGGACATGAGGTCAACGGAGGCTCCTGTGTCCACTAGGACCCTGTGGAAGGGGTGGTTTGCCACCACTAATTGAACTACGACAGCGTTGTTGTGAGGCCAATTCAACTCTTCCAAATCTCGATCAGAAAACGTAATGAGTGGATCCGTTCTGAGGGCTTTGACAGATTGTTCTGTGATGTATACGAACCACGCGTGTGCTTTGGCTTTTCTGACTGATTCCATCATGGGTCCCCTCGTGATTTGTTAGAATGGCTGGACCCATTGGCTGGTTATCATACGCATCAGCTCGGTCAGTGGCTGGGTCCTTGGACGGCTCGGCCATACCTCGGCTTAGCTGGGCATCATCTCTCCTCGGCTCAGGCCAGTTCCACCATATTTCTGCTTCAAATACTGGTTGAGGTATCTAGCCTTGATGGGATCATCAATTTCCCTTTTCAGAGACTTATAGTCTTCAGTGTCATGTCCATGGTCTCGGTGGTATCGACAATACCGGTTGGGTTTCCTCTCTTCTGGTTTACCTGCCATTGGCCTGGGCTAGCGAAAGTACTTCTGATTTTGGATCACTAAGAGCAGGTTTGTTCGAGGACGATCAAGTCCATATCGCTCAGGTTCAGCTGTGTCAAGAGGCCGATCTGTTATATTTTTCTTCGGTTCACGAGAGTCGTCCCTAGGTCAGAGTCCTTTTCTTCTCCTTCTCCACCTGATCACCCCTGTTCGATATTCCACTTGCGGCCAGAACTTCCCCCATGTTGGCGTATTGATTGCATCGTCTCAATAGTTCGGGCATCGTTTTCATTAAGTCGAGGGCCAGAGACTGAACCAGATTAGGGTGTATTACCCCGTTGCACAACGTGCTATATGCCACTTCTTTCGGTAGGTTTTTTACCTCCAGTGTCACCTTGGTGAATCGGGCAAGGAACTCCCTTATAGTCTCCCTAGCTCCCTACCTCATGTTCATCACATTTTGCGTAGTTTGCTTCTGCTTCATACTGCTTGGAATAGTGTTAGGAACGCTCTTGTCAGCTCTTCATAGTTGTGGGTGCAATTGCTTTTGATTTCTTTCTCTACCTTAGGGGTGGCAATTCCAGGATTGCTTTGATCTTGGAAGGGTCAACTTAAATTCCTCTTTGGTTGACCATGGATCCTAGAAGTTTTTCGATTGTCATGCCTGATGCTGTAAAAATTGACCGAACGATCTTCCTTGCAGTTCCTGGTGCTTTGGCCGACCTGCACAGAAGAGAAGACCGGAGAGCAGGGCTGACCTGATGTATACTCTCCGATGCCTAAGTCAGATCTTTCCACAACATGCTCAAGAAGCTTTTCTAGTAAGAGAAGTGAGTGATCGATCCCCCATGATGGAGGCTTACCTTGGTATTTATAGGCTGTTGATGGAGAGAGAAGGAAGGGCGTTTGTGGAGAGTCCTGTTTAGGAGTAGAGTCCTTGAGGGGAGTGGCACTGTGATTCTAGGAATATTCCAGGTTCTAGGGTATATTCTGAGAATATTCCCCATTGATCTTAGAGGTACAAATTGTGAGAGGGGTGGACGCCTTTGATGACGTTTAGTGAATAGAGTCCTACCCCCGTGATCAGGGATTATGTTCCTTGAATGTAGGAGTGGACGAGAGCACGTTTCTGGATTCCTTACTTGACTGTGCCGAGCCGATGTGATAAATCAGCCAAGCCGAGGTTGCTATTTGGCATGAGAAGGGCCGAGGTGGTTGCACAACCTGATGGAGGGCCGAGGTGGTAGCACGGTCAGATGGTGGGTCGAGGAGGTAGCACGGCCTGATGGAGGGCTTAGGTGGTAGCACGGCCTGAAGGAGTCCGAGGTGGCAGCAGTCAGATGGAGGGTCAAGGTAGCAGCACGGCCTGATGAAGGGCCGAGGTGGCTGCACGGCCTGATTGAGGGTCAATGTGGAAGCAAGGCCTGATGGAGGGCCGAGGTGTCAGCACGGAATGATGGAGGGCCAAGGTTGCAGCACGGCCTGATGGAGGGCCAAGGTGGCAGTACGACCTGATGGAGGGCCTAGGTGGCATGTCAATCTTCTGTTCAAGTTTGCATTCCGCATTGATCTCGGAGGTGCTAGTCATGAGAGAGGACGCTCTGATGATGTGTAGTGGATAGAGTCCTACCCCCGTGATCAGGGATTACGTTCCTTGAATGTAGGAGTGAACGAGAGCACATTTCGTGGTGCCTTACTTGACTGTGCTGAGCCAAGGTGATAGATCAGCCGAGCCGAGGTGACTTATTGGCCTGATGGTTATCCGAGGTGGCAGCACGGCCTGATGGAGAGTCAATCTTCTGCTCAGGTTTGCATGCATGCTTCAGCTGTGCTGAGGACATATTTTGCCTCATCAATGCCAAAAACACACTTCTGTGAGTTGTTGGAAGTTAGGCTATCAATATCGATCCCAACATAGTTATCGTTGATGTTGGCAAACTCAAAATCTTGAACCATGTTGAATTTAGAGGCAAAGAGATGGTCGAAGACGTTACCCATGTTGCTGGAATTGAGAAGACTGAAATACTGACTGGGGAGCGACTTGGTAGATCTTTGGTGGTAGAGATGGTGAAAGCGAGGCTAAGGGCGTCAATATATAAACGGCACCATTTATCGGAACTCAAATTGACCGGTTATAACCGAATCGAACCGCACTGTGGTAAATTGATCCGATTTTGGTTTTATAGGCCATAATTTCGGTTTAGAACCGAACCAGACCGGAAAACTGATGGTTAACCGACATGTAGTATTAAAGACTTGAAGTATTTTGAATTTCGATGGGTCTCTATGAAAAAAGGGGAGAAAAAAAAAAGCAAAATACTAACCGAGAAGGGAGTTTCACTTTCACAGAATCACACTTCTTGATTTTCTAATTTCTATGATTATAGTTAATTAGTTATAATATGTGTAGTCTTTTACAGAAAAAGTATATTGTCCTTGGCAAAATAAATGTCTATTGTTTTAACTCTTTAGGAAATTTAATATATGTAGGATTCACACTAGTTGTAGGATGTAACCATTTTTTAAAACGACACTATTAACCCCATGTAAACCGGTTGTGAACCAAATAACAAAAACCGATTAAAAATCGTTAAAATCGAAATTGAATGAAAACGATTCTGATTTCACCTTATTCCTATCCGGTGTGATTTTAATTTCACCTTATCAAAATATAAACAGAACCGAAACTGAACCAAATAATAAAAACTGCATCATTTAACCCCCCTAAGTGAGGCCATGGCCCGAGCTTGGGGTACTCAGAAACGATGGCGAAGGCGAAAGGGGAAGAAAAGGAAGGAGAAAGCTTTTCCGTTGTTGAGGTTTCCTACTCCTTTCATCTGACTGTCCACGTGTTAAGATCCACATGTCATGATCCAAGGACGTCTATGTCAGCCTCTGCCAGATTCTCTAGCAACAGACGATTTCGATCCGATCAAGCGTTAGGGCATGTGTCAGGATCCATAATAATGGTTGGGACCCTTACTAGCCTCACTAACCACGTGAAGAGGAGCTGGATCTATAGCTATTCTGGCTATTGTATGCCTTTTTAATCATGGCTGACATACGTAACGAAAAGGAAGACTTGGTTAAAATTTGGTTAATTTCTACAGGTTCTCTTTGGACGAGGTCAAGACTTCCATTATTCTTTACCCAGAAAAAAAAATTGACTTCCATTATTAAGCCAAAGACGTTATAGCTTCATTTGTTAAAATAATAATAATAATAATAATAATAATAATAATAATAATAGTCGTTTGTAAAAATATTTTCTGATAACATATATGTTTTTTGGATTATAAATAATAATAATAATAATAATCTCAAAAAATCATTTTGTTATGCTACATATAATTTGCAAAAGTCATTTTTAACAGACCTCAAACACATCTCATTGGTCGAATTTCAACTTGAAACAAGCATTGAAATAATGCACCTAAGGTTTCATAAATTCATTAAAAAAAAAAAAAAAAAAAAAAGAAATGTCATTGCAATCACCTTGGTGGTGATTTCCCAACCTATTCATGGACGTCTGGAGCTCCTGAGATTTAGTCCCAATGTGACAAGTCAGGATGGATTCAGTTGTAACTATTTTTTTTTATTCAAATAAAATAGAAAAGAAATTATAAAGTTTCTACTTCGTTGATCAGAATACCATTGTTCCTAATTTAGGATTTAGTGGTTAAAGCCTTGAGGGCCACATCCCTAACTATACTGAAGGGGTGGTCATTTACATTCTTTACAAAAAAGTTAGGTTTAAACAAAAAATCATTTAGTTCCATACGTAGAGCAAAAGTGGTCCATGATCACATCAAAAAATTATTAGGTTCCATAAGTTTATCGACACTTGCACATCAATCCAAATTTCTTGAAAGTCTCATCCTTGCTTGGACACAACCTCTAACCCATAGAGTATTCCCTATGCGGTTGCTTTAAAATCCTCTCATGTCATCACATAATTGGTAAAAAAAAATAAGCACAATAAGGAATAAGCACTTATTATGGGAGAACACAACAGTTGCCCATCCTGATAACTATTTGGTTGTTATATAAAAGGAATCCACTTATATTTAAATCCAATAATTTTTTTTTTTGACTAAAAAAAAAAAAAAAAAAAAAAAAAAAGGGAAAGAAAAACATATACAACAAACAAAGACAAATTGGCTAGACCATGGAGAGAGCCCTATCAAGCCTTCAAGAGAAAGGCCTCAACCCCTAAGAGAGGGGACAA
>NC_056563.1:7900876-7906020 GCF_013358625.1 Macadamia integrifolia | reverse complement strand
GGTGGAACAGACGAAGAGGAAGGAAGATATACATAGTATGTGTTTAAATTTAGATTGTGATAGATAGTTGATGGTAATAAATGGAAAACACTTAGCTAAATATAAAGAACTTCTTTTTTGAATTTAGTAGGCAACTCCTAGTTTTTTAGTCTATCATTGTTTTCTAAAGGGCCTCTGCTAATTGCCATGCCAAAGGTGTCCACCTTCCAGACAATTTTGAGTGCTTGAATGGAAAAAGGCAACCCTAATTTGATGCAGAAAAGAATGAAAAAACAAGAACAATTTTGTGAAAGTAACAAATACCCAGACTTTAGTGAAAAAAAAAAACTCTGAGAGTAGCTAGTAACCACTTGAATATCTATGAAAAATTAATATCTCGTCAAATATGTACTATGGAAAATTATCACTATATATGCGAAACCAATACAACAGAAGCCGGGGAAGGACATGGTCAACATTCCATGCTGAAAACTAATTAAGTGATCTCTATGCAATATAGTCTGTACAGCGGATTCCAGGGGATGCTGGAGAGGGACCAATGAGTGTTTTGTGTCTCTTCTGTTTTGTGTCATTGTGCGTTTGTAGCTCTCCTCACTGGTGCCTCTCTAGCACCCTGGGCTATAAAGGATTCAAGTCTCTGTATGGTAGGGTATTGGACTGCTAAAGAATCCATGTGTATTCTTCATTGGCATGACAATTTAGAACCAAATTTTTTTTTTTTGGATTTGTAATTCAAAAAACTATTCAGTGGGCAATGACCCAGTTGGATGAAATATTTCCGATGTTGTTTTGCAAGGATTGATGTTGGACCTCGGTGCAATTGTAAGGTTGCTCTATTGCGACCTAGTGGTCACAGGTTCAAGTTAGGAAACAGCCTCTCCGCGAAGCGGGGTAAGTCTGTAGATGTTATGACCCTTACCAGACACCGACACTGTAGTGGCAAAAGGCTCATGGATTAGATATGTCCTTTTGTTTTCCATGTGTTTTGACAAAGAGTTTCTAACACTCACTGTAACTTCTAGATATATATGCTCTTGAAATCTCTTATCTATTTTTTGCTGATGGTACATTCATCTTCTACAGAGCTTCACATGAAGATATTTTTACCACTAGATGGATTTTAGACTTGTCAGGGTTAACTACTAATTTTAGCAAGAGTGGTCTTACTTTCAGCTTTAATGTACCTATTGATGTCAGGATATTTTTGTGCAGAGCTCTTGGAATGAAAGAAATGAGTTGTGACTCTTCCTACCTTGGGACATGTCTTTTCCATCATTGAGCCAAAGCTCGTTCTTTCAACCAAGTGTTAAAGAGAGTGGAGTTGAAACTTAGATTATGGAAAGCTGGCCTTCTTTCTTATGCTGGCAAGACGGTTTTTATCCAATCTGCTCTCTCCTCAATCCCATTTTATTTGATGTCTTGTTTTGCCTTCCCTAAAGTAGTGTGTAAAAAATTATGAATTCCAAGGAGATTGGATGCTTACCAAACTTCAAGGAGGCATCCAATCTGCCTTATGAATTTCAAGGCCTCCGATCTTATCCTTGGAATTCGTGATTCAGAGACTCAAAACAAAGTCTTACTCCTAAAACTTGGCTGGTGCCTCCTCACAAATGAGCATTCCTTGTGGACACAGATCCTGAAATCCAAATACTTACCTAACAGGTCAGTATTTGATAAAAAAAAAAAAAAACACTGCGTAAAAGAGGATCGATTTGTTGGAGCAATATTGTAAGTATCCTCCCAACTCTCCAAAAAATGATCTTAAAAATTGGCAATGGTAAGGACATAGACTTTTGGAATGATCCTGGATCAAATCCATTCCCACATTTTCCCTTAAAAACTTCACATTTTCAAAAAACCATCCCCCACACCTCCTAAAGGTTAATGATTTCATGTTGGGGAATGAATGGAATGTTGGTTTGTTAAATTCATTACTCTCTCCTTCCTTAATGCACACGATTCTTCAAATTCTTATTTCTAATAATAATGACAAGTGGTGGTGTCACCTCTCAAAAGAGGAATTCTTTTCCACTAAAATAGCTGCAAAATTTCTCAAATCTAATATTTGTACTAACTCCAGTGGACTCTCAAACAGGTGTACTTGCATATCTCTATGCTTGCACTGGTGGTGCTATTTCTAGAAGTTCAAAATCCACACCAAATTTAAGCTATTCTTTTGAAATTAACACATGATGAAATTCCCACTAAAGACATGCTAAGAAAGTGGGTGGATATTGATCCTATTTGTGGTTTGTGCCACAACCAACATGAGAATACTTGGCATGTCTTCCTCTCTTGTGACAAGTTCACAAAAAGGATCTGGGCTGTTGGTCCGTTGGGCCTTAAAACTGAACTATCAAATGGTTATTCATTTTCAAACTTAATTATGTTCTTCTTTAACTCTAATATCATCCCTTCAAATAAATTGGATTTCTTTTTTAGTGTCTTTATTATTATATGTTACCACATCTGGAAACACAAGAAACAAGTCTCCTTTGGGCATGCTAAACCCAATCCTTATATCATCCTACAAAAAGTAGAGTACTGGATCTCTAATATCATCCCTACACACTCTGATGAGCGACAGGTGACCATACGTAACCCTACACCAACCCAGACAATAACACTCCCTTTTATCAATAAAAAAGTATTAATATGCACAGGGATCACTGGTAACTCCAAAAACATTTCTGGTTGGACTGTTTTGTTTATAACTGAGGGGCACTGTATCTTACTTTATGCTAATTATATGATGACAAGCAAGTATTTTGAGGCAACAACCAAGAGTCTACTATATGGGATGAACCAAGTTAGGAAAAAAGGATGAGAGATAGTCAAAATCTAGAGCGATGCAAGGGAGTTGGAGCATCTCATGTCTATTGATATCACAAACTTATGGCATGGAGCACAATACCCCTCTTTTTGGAAACGGCAGATTTTTTGTTTAAACCAAAGTTTTGTTACAAAAGTAACAATGATCTAGTTTTCTCGATCAAAGCCTTAGCCCATGGGGCTATGAATTTGAAAACTCTAATTAGGGATCCTAATATCTTGATGGACACTTATATTAGTAATTAATATATTTTCTTTTCTTCTGATTTAAAAAAAAAAAAAAAAAAAACACTCACTGTAACTCCAATATCTTAAAGTGTAGAGGAAACTCTAAACAAAGTCTGGCAAAGCTCTTACAAAAAACTGTATAAAAGATCATATAATCTTTTTCCATTTTCAACTCACAGTTTCTCTCACCCAAACTCAATCCAAACAAGATATGCATAAACATTTAAGAAAAAAAAAATTACACCACCTTCCCTTTTTCATTGATTCATTCGGACAAAAATATAAGGGTAGATTTGACTCAAGCAAGCAAGGCCAGCCCAACCCAATCACGATCAATTAAAACTGAGCTGGATTTGGACTTTAAGAAACCTGATCTAAACACGTCCCATACACTCCTATTCAGATTTCAGGGTTGGCGTTACTTATTTATTTGTGAATGCTGTTATTTATTGTTTATTTGTCTTCATCCACGGTAATAAAATCCAGTCCCAAAAGAGAGATCAGTGTTGTCTGCACTGGCAGATTTACTTAAAATTAGGACAATGTTTATAACAACGACAGTGGATCAAGTCCTCGTATTAGAATCATTTTCGTATGGGGTTGATTTGTAATCTATCTATGCGGATCAGTCATAGGGTGTTAATTTGTAATCAAAACTGAATACCAAATTGAAATCAATCCAAATAAATTAATCGAACCACACCGAATCGAATCAATTTGATTCAAATTCGGTTTTAGTGTATGAGTATGCATGTTGGTTCAGTTTAATTACAGTTTAAGGTATAAGAACCATCGGTTCAAACGGAACCAGACTGAATTGGTATTGATTTGAGTATATGAGTATTCATCTTTTTTCTTTTTGGGTGGTAAGTATTTTTTGCAATTTATTGCACATATTCACATGCTAAGATAATTTTGGAATTGACAATGACCATAATGTCCATAGCTTGAGTCCATTATAGGTCCATCACAATCAAGGTCCAAGTGTAAATCCATTTATAAAACCAAATTAAAATCGAGTTGTGAAACCGAATTAAAAACGTATTATAGAACTGAATTGAAACTAAAACCAAGCTGAACCAAATTAAATCGGCTTGAGTGTTCAAATATGGAACCGAGTCAGTTTTTGATTCAGTTTCGGTTTACCTCATCATCCCTCTTAATCGAACCAAAATCGAGCTGATTGACACCCTGATCATCATCCCATACGAGAATGGTTCGCATACAAGAACCTGATCCACAAAAAAAAAAAAAAACTACTTTATTAAATAAAAGGACAGAACTTAAGTATTGGTCTGCAAATTCCATGTTTCACACACACACACACGAGGTAAAACCGAAATTACATTTTAAGAGCCATTATTATAGGTATATCTTAAGTAGAGATCTTATAGGCATATCTTTAAGTCCCATAGGGTTCGAATCGAGAATTGTGTTTCTATGTAGCAATACTGTGGAGTACTATGGTCTCAACAGTAAAACCAGGTCCAAACCCAAAGAGAACACCCCACTCAAGCCCTTCACCGGTGGTCTTCAGCCCTTCTTCGGCGGACTTCTTCCTTATCTCATCCAAAATGAACAGCACACAAACACTGGCCAAGTTACCATACTCACTGAGTATGTGCCTTGTGGCGCGTAGCTTCCCAGGTTTAAGGGTTAACTTTTCCTCGAGCTGGTCCAAAATTGCTGGTCCACCCGGGTGGGCAATCCAGAAAATTGAGTTCCAGTCAGAGATGCCAAGAGGCTCAAATGCCTCTACCAGGCTCTTCTCAATGTTGTTAGAGACGATGATAGGAACGTCCTTGCGGAGGTGGAACGTAGCCCCAGCCTCTCTCAAATGTACATCAGCGGCACCTTCAGTGTCAGGAAGAATGGTTTGGGCTGCCGAGACCAGCTCGAACAAGGGCTTCTCTACACCAGGCAATGGGTCAGCTCCAACTATAAGTGCAGCTGCTCCGTCTCCCAAAAGAGCTTGACCCACTAGACTATCAAAGTGAGTGTCACTTGGGCCACGGAAGATCAAAGCAGTGATCTCACAACAAACTACAAGAACACGAGCACCTTTGTTGTTCTCTGCAAGGTCC
>NC_056563.1:7875808-7900776 GCF_013358625.1 Macadamia integrifolia | reverse complement strand
TAATTAATTTAAAAAAAAAAATTGACATAACAAATACATCCACAAGATTGCATAAAAATGAAGGAGTTGTTCTTCATACCTTTCCAATGAAGAAATTGTCGTAGCAGGGAGCGCAGGGCTGTTCTACCGGAGTCGAGCGACGACCAGAGAGAGAGTCGAGAGGGTGGAACAGATCGAGAGAGCAGAGAGCAGAGAGCAGGGAGCGACGAACAGAGGGAGTGTCGAGATTTCAGGGTTAGGGCTTACAGAGAACCGAGGAGGAGATTCGAGATCGAGAGAGAGAGGCCGAGAGACAGAGAGAGTCGAGAGAGAGTCGAGAGAGAGAGAGAAAGAGGGAACCGAGAGGGAGAGTTGAGAGAGAGGTCGAGATCTGAGCTTTTCCTTGCAGAGATCAAAATTTTAGGCCGAGAGACAAAGAGAGTCGAGAGAGAAAGAGGCCGAGAGAGCTTTTGCTTGCAGAGATCACGTTTTTATTTCAAATAATGAACCGAACCGGTTTGTTTCGGTTTGTTCTCCACTGGTTTGGTTGAAGATGGTTTGTTCAGTGGTTTGTGGTAGGTTAAATCTGAATCGTGGATATATAATGGGGACACGTGTCAATCGCCTGGGGTAGAATTGCATGGAATTGCACCGATGCGAATTTCAGACGATTTCTACCTCATCAAGAAAATCATCAACCGACAACGTGTAATCCTTAAAAAAAAAAAAAAAGAAGGCTAGTTCAGGAATTTCAAATTTTCGACAAAAGTTATGAGCTAATGCCAGCTCAAATCGTCTAAGCGGAAGGGTATTTTTGTCATCCAAAAATATTGGTATAAAACTGATATACGAAAACCCTAGCTAGCCCTTCACGAATAGGGTTTTCTCTTGGAATCGATTATATAAAGCTGTCCTCATCTTCCATTACCTTACCTTGAAGCAAAGGAGACTTAAGGAGAGGCTAGGGTTCCACGTGACGTCAACTAAGGTAGTCTCTCTCCCTTTTCGATTCGTTGAAGGTTTGTTTAGTCGATCTTTGATTCATATTTCAGTCCTTTTGTTCGATTGAGAAGTGTTTGATCGATATTTGGTTTTTTGAATCCTTGAAGTTTCATATGTGTATGCTCTTGGATTTATTATTTCTCTTGGAACATTAGATCTGTTTATTTCTTATTGATGTACTTTTTAACCGATTAATTGAATTCTTACTTGTTAAAAATTAGATTAAATCTCAGGGAAATCTGATCCCTTATATATGGATATTAAGGAGTATTATCTGTTTAATATACAGGATTTCAAACTAGGAATTTGTGGATTAGCTTTATTATGATAGTAATTGGTTTCTGATATTGATCTGGTTGTTCTTCGCTTCTTATTTTTTGATCATCAATCCATCCTGTTTCCAGTTTGCGCTGCTTTGTCATGGTTCCCAGTTTGGAAATCATAGAAGCAACATTAGTATTTTTTTTGGGGGGGGGATGCAACCGTAGTCTTAGTTATATGTATGTAATTTTGTAGTAGGACAATGCGTAATTTATTATTATATGTTTGTTTGAATCTCTGAACATACAATTGAGGTTGGCTGTTTTTATTTTTATTAAATATACGATAATGTTTTGGTTTTTTACCATCATGTTGGCAATTGGTTATAAAATTAACGCATTTATCTATCATTAGTCGAATTTTTGTTTTACAGTTTAGGATTCTAAATGGTTACTTTGTTTATGAACTTGGCAGTTTTCTCTGCTATATTTGTAAGATCGCCAAAGTGGAGGTTGTCAAGTTTGAAGTTTCTTTTATGTCTGAACGGGCCTCTCTCTATTTGGGATTGATTGGGCTTCTTGGAGAGTACTGTCCTACGTCAAGGGAAAGGAACAGACACTGCATGCATCTCGGGCCGTTTCGGGATTTAACTCATTATCAGGGTTGCTATTGGATGCACCCTTCCCCATTTGTCAGGGATCAGTCCTGTATCATTGAAGGAAGTGGCCTGCTGAATAACAAAATTCCTGCCATTCCAGTATTTTTCAATTCAAGCTTCTGCTCCCTCTAATATATCTGTCATAGCATTTGTGTTCTGAGAAACAAAGATGGCGCTGCAAAACATTGGTGCTGCGAACAGTGATGATGCATTCTACAGGTACAAGATGCCAAAAATGATTACCAAGATTGAAGGACGGGGAAATGGCATCAAGACCAATGTTGTCAACATGGTAGATATTGCGAAGGCTTTGGCAAGACCTGCTTCTTATACCACAAAGTACTTTGGTTGCGAACTAGGAGCCCAATCCAAATTTGATGAGAAAACTGGCATTTCCCTAGTCAATGGGGCCCATGATACTGCAAAACTTGCAGGGCTTCTTGAGAACTTCATCAAGAAATATGTCCAATGCTATGGGTGTGGGAACCCTGAGACAGAGATAGTTATTACTAAGACTCAGATGATCACCCTCAAATGTGCTGCATGTGGTTATGTTTCTGATGTTGACATGAGGGACAAACTCACAACCTTCATAATTAAGAACCCTCCTGAAACAAAGAAGGGATCCAAGGATAAGAAAGCAATGAGGAAGGCAGAGAAAGAACGCCTCAAGGAAGGGCAAGCTGCAGATGAGGAGCAGAAGAAGCTTAAGAAAGAGTTGAAGAAGAAGGCTCCCTCCAAGGAAGCGGCCTCCAAGGGAACCTCAACCAAGAAGAAGGGAAATGCATCTGATGAGGATCGGACTTCACCTACTCACAGCCAAGCTGATGAGAATGAAGCTGCCAATGACAATGATGATGATGATGATGATGATGACATCCAGTGGCAGACTGACACCTCTCTTGAGGCAGCCCGTCAACGTATCCAAGAGCAGTTGAGTACAGTGACGGCTGAGATGGTTATGCTCACAGCCACTGAAGAGAAGCCAAAAGCAAAGAAAATTGAAGTTGCTGGCAAGAACAGTACACCAGAAGCAGAATCAAAATCTGACCACAAGGGAGGTGAGAATGGGACTGCTATTGAGAGCACCCAGGAAAGGCTTGTGAAGGAGATCCGAGGGAGTCTGAAGAAAGGATGCACTGTTAGCCAGCTGCATTCTACCTTGGGATCCCTGTCAGGCACGCCCCAGGAGGTTATGAATGCTTTGTTTGAAGCTCTTTTTGAGGGTGTTGGGAAGGGATTTGCGAAAGAAGTTGCCAAGAAGAAGAATTACCTTACTGCTGCTGCAGCAGGTGATGATGGATCACAAATGCATCTGCTGTGTGCACTCGTAAATTTCTGTGGAAAGGCAAGCTCTGAAGTGGTGAAGGTGGTCGCTGTGGCTCTCAAGACACTGTATGACAGTGATGTGCTGGAGGAAGAAATCATTGTGCAGTGGTATCAAGAAGGCTTGGCTGGAGGCAACAAGAACTCCCAGGTCTGGAAGAATGTGAAGCCTTTCATCGAGTGGCTCCAGAGTGCGGAGTCTGAATCAGAGGAGGTGATTCGTGATATAGCCGAGTCAAACTTGCGAAGTTACTGGATTGGCATCTTTTGAGTCTGTCATTCTGTCTTTCTAGTTTGTTTGTTGTCTGTCCTTGGGTTGTTGGTGTGCATGCTTTAATACAGTTAGTATCCCTACAGTCAAATATTTCTAATTTTGGAACGTTTGAATTTACTGTTTTGGGTTAGGTACTGATATAAGGGATCATGATATTTTAAGGTGAATAGTTTCTGTTTTCTTCTTCTCTCTTTAGTTTTTGAAATCTAAGGTTCTGGCATGGACTTCTTCCTTGTTATATTACTTTCTGCCAGTGGTATAGACTTTGCTGTTTACAATTTGAGGTCTTAGGTTTTGGCATGGGGTTTCTCCTAGTCATTTTTTATTTCATTTTTTTTACCAGGAGTAGGATTTTTCAGTGTCGCCCTAGGTTATGGGTATGATTTTGTTATGATGTTGTCATTGGCTCTGCCCAACAGGACTCCTGCTTCAAAAATTTCGAAAAGATCCTAGGTTCTACTTGTTGGGTCTGGCTCCTCTTCAATGACTGCACATTCCCATGATCATTTTAAGCTTGGGAGTGCTTGGTTATGCATCTTAACACCTGCCATCGCTTGTGGATATGTGTCCAAGCATTCCCAGTCCTTGGATGGATCGGTGAAGGGTCGGTGGTGTTGGAGCCCGGGCCAAATATTCAGTGGGCAGGGTATTTGATCATATGGAGACCCAATGACCTAATGAATCAGACCTAGGAAAGGCTATGGTATCACTGACTTGGTGCAAGGCCGGCCTTCTCATCCGCACAATGTGGGGTTGCTCAAGGGCCTTTGTGGCCAAGATTCTGTGAGGATGGACTCGTGCTCGAGGGCATGGGTATTGGGGTATACATGCAAGGATGCAACCGTGTTGCTGAGTCATGTTGTGTGAGGGTTTGAGTGTGGGGCACATGTCTGTGGGGTGTGCACACTCCTCCAAGCACTTGGAGGGGTGGGCGTGCGTGCTTGTGCGTAATTGATGTGTCTACAGCAGGGTGCTCGTGGTGGGCATGTGCAAGGTTCATGGGGCACAAGGCATACAGTCAACCTCTTAATAAACTGAACAACCTCATCTCAGCCTCCAACACATATTGTAGTAAAGAGGTCCAAGGCCACGCCCCATTAACTGGCTCTGGTAGCAACCTCTTTAAAAAGCAGAGAAAATACGGACAAATCTCTTTAATGTTCCAAACCATTTCAGGTACTTTCCTTGGAACTTGAAGATCACCTTTAGCTATTGATTTCAGCTCCTGTTCTAACTTCATGTAACTTAATTCAAGTAAAATAAAGTGACCTTGAAAGAAAATTCCATAAGCCCATCTTGAATCGGTCAAAGGGTGGTTAGAAATTCCTAGGAAAATTGATGATAGAGATTTCAATCTCGTCTGGAATAGGAGGAAAATAAATGTCAGTCCAGAGAGATGGACAGCAAATTCTGATCACAACTAGCCACCACATAATATGCTTAAGGATCAATAAAGGATTTGACCTACCAAAAGTAACATGATTCCTGTGAGACTAAAGAAAATGGAGAGTAATAGACAACAATAAACAGATAAAGAGGAGGAAAACCGCATATAATACACTTTTTTTTTTGGTGCTACTCTATCCTACTAAGCACCACTGGCCAACTGCCAACCCCTGCTGGGCGTTAGTAGGGCCAATGACTACCTATTTCTACACACACACAAATAGTACAATAGGGTTCGATCCCACGACCCCATACGAACACTAGGATAGCCTAATAGTGGCAGCTTTGATTTGCATATAAGACACACAAAGAGGAGCAAAAGAACATATTAGACAGAAAGGATTGAATGGACAGACAGAAGAACATTTGATCTTATCCCCAAAGGACCAGCAGCCCACACTCTTTCGGAAAATCACATTCGAAAAATAAATCCAAATGGTTTGTCTGAGATGCACAAAATATACAAGATACCTCGTGTACTGGGTTGCTTCTTTATTTTTTCTGAAGAATTCTAACAATACTGTTCCAAGTCCAAAGCCCCAGCCGCCTTTTAGCCATAACCCCCTTATCAAAAATAGAACTGAGGTGAAAATACTTGGCACTTAACAAGCTAACCCAAACAGTAGAATCTTCCGTAAGCAACCACCAACCCAACTTTAATAACAACCCTTCATTTTGAGAAGGTTAGTCTCTTAAACCCAAACCACTACACTCTTAGGAGAACAAACTAAATCCCAAGCTTTTTGGTGGCTAAGATGGATGGCACCGTTTGATAACGTTCCTAGAAACGTATTTTTACATTTTTCTATACAAAAAAATGAAAAAATGGCCTTAAAAGCGTTTGATAAATCCGTTTCATTCCACTCATTTTTAGAAATGTAGATAGAAATTTATGACAATTTATGATACAAGAAACGTGAATAGAGAAACATGTTATATTTGTTTCGCCGTTTTTAGAAACAAGTTGAGGCCAAAATACTAAGGAAAGGCCCGATAAGAAATCGATCAAAAGGTAACTCGTTTATTAAACACCAAAAAATCCTTGAAGGTAGTCCTTGACGCCATTGTCGGTGTTGTAGATCTCGATGCGGACGATGCGAGAAACAAGTTTAGAAAAAACCAAAATATCCGTTTCTATTCTCAAAAACGTGAAAAATCGTTTCTACTATTTCTAGATACAAAAACAACAGAAACGTTACCAAAAGCTATCTTAGCCTCCACCCCTGCTTAGTGAAAGGTGAGATTAAGGTGATATGACCTGTCAAAGGCAACATATTATGATACAAAAGAGCTATGGTGGGCACTCCTACAAGCATGGTTCCGAGGGTAGATGGGCCTCAACGATGAGGCATTGCTAACCTTAGCAATAGCAATAGGGACTTTTATATTAAAGTTCAATACTAGTTTTTTAAAGATTTTTATTATGTTCGATCGTTTAAGAGGAACATTATTTTAGTTTCAAAACTTGTTTCTGAATGTTGTATGTTATTTCACTTCAAGACTAGTCATCCATTTGAATAATTATCTGGTAATTATTGGATATTTGCAAAATGATTTGTATTTTCTAAAGTCTACCTTAAGACGAATGAGGCTTCAAATATGTTTTGAAATGTAAGCATACTTTAGTGAACTCTACATATTTATAGAATCTCATATTAGATCATATATCAATATGCATTACAAATTAGTTAAGGATGGAACCTTAGATATTCTAAAAATTGTATATTATCCAACTTGTAAATCATGCCTGCAAGACAATGACTGAGAAAGCCTTTTTTTGGCCGATAAGGGCAAGAGAGCTAGTAATGTGTTTGAGATAATACTTTCAAATGTATGTGGACCCATTAATATCCAAACAATATATGGTTATGAATACTTTGTGACTTTACTGAGAATTACTCTAGATATGGTTATATTTACCTATTGTGTCAAAATCAGAAACATTTGAAAAGATTAAACAATTTTGAGCGGAAGTTGAAAAACAATTAGGTATATGCATCAAGTCTCTTTGATCCAATCGATGAGGTGAGTACTTGTGGGATGAGTTCAAAGAATATCTCATATGCAAGGGGATTTTCACCCTTGATAACCCAAGGGTCACCTCAAGTGAATGGTGTCCTAGAGAGACATAATAGGACCCTACAGATGATGCTCAATTTTAGTGAGTTGCCTTTGTCTTTCTAGGGTTCACCCTAGAGAATGTGATCTATATCTTAAATCGGGTACCGACCGAGTATGTATCTAAAATCACTTTTTAGTTGTGGTATGGGTGAAAGCCTAGCCTACAATACCTTAGGATTTGGGTACCCTAAAGGTACTATAGGGTTTTATTTCTAAGACACTAATGATCATAAACAGACAGTTAGTAAATATGCTACCTTTTTTTGATGGTGATCTTATCAAAGATCTGATCTCGTGGTCATAAAAAAAGTGTTTGATGGCTAAGAACTATCTGTTCTTGTAGATAATCTAAGTCAATTCACCCACTATAGAACTGACTTCTCTAGAGCCACGAGGTTGTGGGAGGGCTATTAAATCCTTATATGATTTACCCTCCTCACACTGGAGGAAGACAAATTGGAAGAATTCCATATAAGTGAGACTTCTCATTAGTGGTAATAGTATATTCCATTAGGATTTTATTGTCTATCGTTGCACACTCTAATTATAATATCTAGTAGATGATGTGCAAAACTACATTAGTTAATAGATTTCTTCATCAAGAAATCTACATGTGTTAGCTAGAAGGATTCTCCTTAATAACGGTAGAAAACAAAGTATGCAAGTTGTTAAGATTCATCTGTGGTCTAAGACAGACTTTCAAAAGTTGGAACATCCGTTTTGATGAAACAGTAAAAATGTTTAGCTTTGAGTTAATCATGAATAATTCATATGTTTACAAGAAGATCAGTCGGAGTGCAATCTGTTTTCTTCTATTGAACTTAGATGACTTGCACTCAGTGGGAATGATGTGAGTATGCTTTCATCTTTAAAAGTGTGGCGGTCAACAACCTTTTTTATGAAAGATCTTGATGAAGCCAAATAAATCCGGAGCATCAAACTTGTTAGAAATCGCCGAAAAAAGATGTTGGGCTTGTCGCAATCTACTTATATAGAAAAGATTCTAGCTAGATTTAACATGAAGAACTCCTAAAAAAGAAATAATCCTTTCAGGCATGTAAGTCTCCCTAAGTCTTAGTGCCATTAATCTCTAGATATATTGAGGATATGAAGATAATTACCTATGCTTCAGTAATGGAAATTCTTATGTACACCATGTTTTGTACAAGCTAGACATTTGCTATTCCGTTAGGATTTGGAACCGATACAGTCAAACCCTAGATGAGAGATTTAAATTGCTACTAAAAATAACCTCATGTATTTGAGAAAGTCTAAGAATTATTTGTTGGTCTATGATTCCGACCAATTGTCACTCATGAGTTTCACATACTTGAATTTTCAGACTAACAAAGATGATAAAAGGTCCACGCCCAGAATGATCTATATGATGAGTGGCAAGGTAATTAATTAGAGAAGTACCAAGAAGAAGTCAACAATCGATTCCACTAATGAGGTTGAATACCTGGCAGTTGGTGATACAACCAAAGAAAACGTTTGGTTGAAGAAAATTTTGACTGATTTAAAGGTGGTTCCTAAGTTCATCAAGCACCCCATATCTTGATATTATGACAACAAGAAGGTAATAACACAAACAAAGGATCCTAGAGCTCATTAGGAACAAGCACGCTCAATAAAAGTATCATCTGAATAGAGAGATCATTGAACAAGGTGATATTGCCATCACTAAAGGTTGACTCTATGGATAATGTATGTGATTCTGGCAAAGGGCTTGTCTCTTGAATTGTATGAGAAACATGTAGATAGTATGGGTGCAAAGTACGATGGAGTTGGATTTTATGTACAAGTGAATGATTATGGGAATTATTTTTATGCATGACATATTATTAACGAGTTATAATTGTCCTTAGTTTTTTTTTTAAACGCTCTCGACTAGGAATAGGGACACAACCTATTCTAAAGATCGTTACATTATGTTATTCAAGAAATGATGATTCCCAAGTACATTTGTGAGTAGACATACGGCATGTGTATTGAACAGAATCATGTAAGAGTACTCTCGCATGCGTTGCTCGGCTAGTAGAGAGCTTATAAGGAGGAAGACCCATACACACATTTCCTTCTAGATTGATTAATGATTTGATTTTTTTCCACTACCATCATGTTCTCTTCAACGATAATTTTCTTCCCTATTTCTTATACTATAGGCAGGGTCCGAGCTCGACTGTTGGATAACCAATAACATTAATGCTGTGGTGGTGATCAATGTCAGACAGAGAGAGAGAGAGAGAGAGAGAGAGAGAGAGAGTCTTGCTGATGGTTCCAGGGATGGATTAATATCCCACTTCTCTTCTCTCCCTCCTAACCTAATCCCAAAAATTGAACTTGAACCACAATCTTGGTACCCTGATTCAATATCGCCATGGAACAAAGTCAACTTATAGTAGTCAACAGTCAACCAAAACGGACCAATCTATTAAGTGGCAGGAAGTCCTTAATCCCTAAAAGTAAAAATTTCTTATACTTTACCCAAAAAACACAAAAACATTTTTATACTTATTACCAACCTACGTTTCTCCAAATTGTTGTTCTTTGATTGGTTGGTAGAGTGTCCAACTAGTTCTCAAAACCATATGCCGCGTCACTTTCTTTATGTGACATTAAACCTTTTTTTTTTTTTGGTGAAGAGACATTAAACCCTATTTATGACTTATCAAAAAGGAAATACTTGACAACCTTCCATGCCTAGGTATCCCCACATCTATATGTAAACTAATTTACTTAATTTCGGTTGTTTACTTATTGGGTCAGGTCCCACTGGACCACCCACCCAGCAACCAAAACCGGGTCGGACTTTATATCCACAGCTAATCACAATAAATTATCAACAAAAGGGTAATTTCGGAAACCCACTTCAGTATGATAAAAGGTCCATGCCCAAAATGATCTATATGATGAGTGGCAAGATAATTAATTAGAGAAGTACCAAGAAGAAGTCGACAATCGATTCCACTAAGGAGGTTGAATACCTTGCAGTTGGTGATACAATCAAAGAAAACGTTTGGTTGAAGAAAATTTTGACTGATTTAAAGGTGGTTCCTAAGTTCATCAAGCACCCCATATCTTGATATTATGACAACAAGAAGGTAATAACACAAACAAAGGATCCTAGAGCTCATTAGGAACAAGCACGTTCAATAAAAGTATCATCTGAATAGAGAGATCATTGAACAAGGTGATATTGCCATCACTAAAGGTTGACTCTATGGATAATGTATGTGATTCTGGCAAAGGGCTTGTCTCTTGAATTGTATGAGAAACATGTAGATAGTATGGGTGCAAAGTACGATGGAGTTGGATTTTATGTACAAGTGAGTAATTATGGGAATTATTTGTCCATCAAACTGAATTGTCAATTATTTTTATGCATGACATATTGTTAACAAGTTACAGTTCTCCTTAGTTTTTTTCTTAAACGTTCTTGACTAGGAATAGGGACACAACCTATTCTAAAGATCGTTACGTTATGTTATTCAAGAAATGATGATTCCCAAGTACATTTGTGAGTAGACATACGGCATGTGTATTGAACAGAATCATGTAAGAGTACTCTCGCATGCGTTGCTCGGCTAGCAGAAAGCTTATAAGGAGGAAGACCCATACACACATTTCCTTCTGGATTGATTAATGATTTGATTTTTTTCCACTATGATCATGTACTCTTCAACGATAATTTTCTTCCCTATTTCTTATACTATAGGCAGGGTCCGAGCTCGACTGTTGGATAACCAATAACATTAATGCTGTGGTGGTGATCAATGTCAGAGAATGAGAGAGAGAGAGAGAGAGAGAGAGAGTCTTGCTGATGGTTCCAGGGATGGATTAATATCCCACTTCTCTTCTCTCCCTCCTGACCCAATCCCAAAAATTGAACTTGAACCACAATCTTGGTACCCTGATTCAATATCGCCATGGAACAAAGTCTACTTATAGTAGTCAACAGTCAACTAAAACGGACCAATCTATTCAGTGGCAGGAAGTCCTTAATCCCTAAAAGTTAAAATTTCTTATACTTTACCCAAAAAACACAAAAACATTTTTATACTTATTACCTACCTACGTTTCTCCAAATTGTTGTTCTTTGACTGATGGGTAGAGTGTCCAACTAGTTCTCAAAACCATATGCCACGTCACTTTCTTTATGTGACATTAAACCCTTTTTTTTTTTTGGTGAAGAGACATTAAACCCTATTTATGACTTATCAAAAAGGACATACTTGACAACCTTCCATGCCTAGGTATCCCCATATCTATTTATGTAAACTAATTTACTTATTTTCGGTTGTTTACTTATTGGGTCAGGTCCCACTGGACCACCCACCCAGCAACCAAAACCGGGTCGGACTTTATATCCACAGCTAATCACAATAAATTATCAACAAAAGGGTAATTTCGGAAACCCACTTCAGTTAAAATCATTAATCATATACCTGAAATACCCTTTTAGTGTTTTGTAACGGTGTCTGACAATTATCTGACGTGTCAAGGGCCCACATGTTTCATTAATATATTTTTGTTGGCCACAAAAGGCCACTATCATTGCCGTTAGAACTAGACTTGTCTGTTGGCCTATGTTGACAGAGACAACCCCTTTGATGCCTTTTCCTGTCATATGGTTGGGCCCCCATTGTTGATAACTGCACGTTACGTCACAAGATCCGGTTTCTCCGTTTGTCAAAGACTTAGGGTTGTCAATTTCAATGTGAAAATGACAAAATTAAAATCAAATCGATAGGAAATTTCGGTTTTGGTTCAGCTCTGGGTTTGGTATCATTTTGTTATTGGGTCGGCTTGGTTTTGATCTAGTATACAAATTTATGTAAAAGAATGTTGTCCGCTTGCATGAATCTACACTCAGGCACAAATAAGCACAACAAGACCATACTACCTTTTATCCAAGTGCATCTACATGCCCCTTTCACTTTGAATGTTGATGTAGTGATTGTACAAGCAAACTCTTGCCCCATATAATTTATGCAACAATTGGATTCATTATGAGTTTTGAACTGAATTTAGGTTTTTAATAGTTTGATTTCGATTTTGTTTCAAGCTTTAAACTAATTTTGAGTTCATACAATCAATTCAATTTTGAGATCGTAATAAACCAGACCAATGAAAAAGCGGAGCGAAGTAAAAACCTATTACGAAAGAATAAGAAAGTGTCTCAGGTCTCAGCTTGACAATAATAGGAAGAACTTTTTTTTTGATAATGACTAGTATGAAGAACTATAACAAGAAGATTGCAAACATACATGTTTCCTTCAAAAAATGAGAACACACCTTTAAACTCAAAATCGATTTGACTAAGACTTCGGTTTGGTTTTATCGATTTTATCGATTCAAGCTAGGTTATGAGTGTTTCGACACCCCCAGTGAACTACTTGTTCTATGCTTGGTTTGACTTTGTTAGGCAGTCAACAAATCTTACATACCTGATACATCATCGACCATCAAAAGCTATCAAGACCATTAGATGAGCAAAAATAAGTGGGCCCAGGGAAAGATCTTGTTGGAACTAGAAGGAACTCTGGTGTCCGTCAAACACGGAGCCATTTCCTTGCCAGAGATGTCTCCTTCCGGTTCTTCCTTTGAGAGTGAAATAAGGAGAAAGAAAGTGCTTTCAGTCAAGACGGTTTTTTTCTTTAGATATTTTAATTTTCCCCTTTTTTTCGAATTCTTCTTAACTGACTTCTTTCCCTTTCCCGCCTTTTTCTCTTTACTCAACATCTATCATTAGGGCAAAAACAACCCTCCCTAATCCCCTCTCATACACTATAATTACGATCCACTACAATTCCATTCTCTTCCTTCCAATCTATCATCACTTCTTGATTCCAATCCGATGGTATCCAGCGCGAGTGAAATATTCCTTTCTTTCTAAGGCGTGAGAGTTTTCCTTTCTTTTTTGGATTTTTCCTCCAAATGGGAAAACCTTAATTCCTTTTCCAACAGAAATTAATTAAGAACGCTTACCAAAATCCCGATAATTTCGGAATGACCAAAAGGGTAGTTTCGTCATCCGTGACACACCGTAAAGGTAAACCCAATTTTACTTTACTACAACGATTCCTATTTCTCGGAGCACCCTAATCTGAAACGTCAGATTCGAAACTGTAATATTTTGGATTCCAATCTAACGGAACTCGGTATATCCGACGTGGAAAATAAGTTTTTCTATTTTGGGCAAAATTGTAGTTTTAGAAGTAAGTGAGGGTAACTACGGTTCGGACCCTCCGCTTTTGCTTCCGTGCCCCCTTCTCCGACCTCAAGACGGCACTGTCTACTCTTCTTTCTCTCTCTTTGTGTTCTCTTTACTTTCTCTCTTCCTTTCTGGTTGAGTGTGAACTCTTTTTGTAAAACTCCAGCACAGAAAGGGCGAACTAACGAGAGAGGCATAAGGGTTCTCTCTCTTTCTGTGTTGGTTTCAGATCTTTGAGCTCTCGAGAGCCCTAACAATGGCGTATGCGATGGCAAACCAGCTTCGTAGTGTCGATCCAAGTATCTGGAAAGCCTGTGCAGGAAACTCCGTTGAAATCCCCAATGTCGATTCTAGGGTTTACTACTTCCCCCAAGGTCATGCCGAGCAATCCAAGTCTCCACCGGAATTCTCATCTCTTGTCTATGCGCAACCATATGTGCACTGCCGAATCCTTTCCGTTCGCTTCCTTGCTAATTCAGACACCGATGAGGTTTTTGCGATGATCCGCCTGGAAGCCATCGATCGATATCATAGTTTTGGAGTTCACTGTATGTCGCCTGCTGCTCCAGTAGCTTCGAAAGGGGATCTGGAGGAGAGGAAGATTGTGTCATTCGTGAAGATCCTTACTCCCAGTGATGCTAATAACGGTGGCGGCTTCTCGGTTCCAAGGTTCTGTGCTGATTCGATCTTTCCGCCTTTGGACTACAAAGAAGAACCGCCAGTACAGTCAATTTCAGTGAGAGATGTTCATGGAATGGTGTGGGAGTTCCGGCATATTTACCGTGGAACTCCTCGGAGGCATTTGTTGACCACTGGATGGAGCAAGTTTGTGAATTACAAAAAGCTAGTGGCTGGTGATTCTGTGGTTTTCATGAAGAATCCGAATGGTGAGCTTTTCGTTGGGATCAGAAGGACTGCGAGGGGTAGCGGGAGTGTAGATTCTGTGGGATGGAACTGCCAATATGCGTCGGGTGCTTCTGCTATGGTGAAATTGGAAGAAGAGTTTCGAAACAGAGAGGGGTTTTCGAGGACCGAGAGGGGTAAGGTCCCGTCTGAATCAGTGGTGGAAGCTGCTGAATTAGCACGGGCAGGTAGGCCTTTTGAGATTGTTTATTATCCCAGAGCAGGTTCACCGGATTTCGTGGTGAAGGCAGAGACTGTGGACGAGTCTCTGAATATTATTTGGACGGCAGGAATGAGGGTGAAGATGGCCGTGGAGACAGAGGATTCATCTAGGATGACATGGTTCCAGGGTACTGTTTCATCAGCTGCATTCATAGACACTGGGCCATGGCATGCCTCACCTTGGCGTATGCTTCAGGTAAATTTTTGAGCTTTAAAGAAAAAATTTGAAGGTTTGCTAATGGAGGGCATGAAGGCACTTTAGTTCCAGATTTAAGACCTTTTTTTTTTTTTTCATTTCCTGGTATTTTTATGTGTTGGATCTTTTGAGTTTATCTGTTTGAGTATAATTTTCTATGTTGAAATTATGGTTTGTACAATTTTTTGAAGTAATGTCTTTTATATATATATATATATATTCTGGACATGGTATAAACAGTGGTTGTGTCTGGTGTTCTCCTGATTGATGACCAAGGGGTTAGATGTGTTTGTGATCTATCCAGAATATAAATGCAAATAATCTGATAATGCAGCTGGATGAACAGGTTGAATGTGCAAAGGCCTCTATCCATAATCATGTATTGCTTAGGATTAAGAGGTATAAGGTCAAGGCCCTTTCTCGTTTAAGAAGCAGTCCAGTCTTCTGTTTTGATTTCCACTGCTTAGTTTTGATGAGATAAAGTACCTTACTCCTTGCAATGTAGGAGATAGTTGTTTGCTTAGTTAATAGAGTTGGGTGATTTTACTTGTGATCCAAATTTTGAACGTTAGCAAATGTATCCCAAATGGATATGACTGCATTTTTGAGAAACTATTTACTAATCAGGTCTCTTGCTTCTTATATGTTTTCTGTAAGAGGTATAGCATATAATCTGGAATTATCTTCTTCTTCTTTTTTTTTTTTTGTCATGCATTTTTCCCACTCTCATGTATCAGGTAACTTATTGTCTCACTCTTATGATTGTTGTTTCAGGTTACATGGGATGAGCCTGAAGTTTTGCAAAATGTAAAAAAAGTAAGCCCATGGCAAGTTGAATTAATTGCAACCACACCACCACTTCAGACACCATTCCCTCCCACAAAGAAACTTAGAGTTTCTCAAAATCCTGATTTTCTTACACCTACAGAGGGAGGCTTGTACTTTCCTATGGCCGGATTAACTAATTCAATGATGGGGAATTTGAGCCAACCGTTGTTTGGTTATAATTCTCTTCCTGTGAGCATGCAGGGAGCCAGGCAAGATTCATATTATGTATCAAGTTTATCAAATTTTGTATCTAACAATAGTCGTCAGATGGGCTATGATAATTTGTATGGTAATGTGGCACCCAAGTCTAGTTGTGTATCTACTGAATTGAACATTGGTAGCGCGTCACAATCTGATAACTCATCACCAAATAGTCAAAGCAGTGTGCATTTCTTTGGTACAGAACTTCTCGTCAATCGTAATCGTAACACAACCACAAAATCTGGTGTGTGTTCATTTCAATTGTTTGGTCAGATAATCCAGACAAACCAGCCGGTTGAGAGTGGATCAGATGATGTTGGGTGCTCGGAAGATGATGGCAGTAAAGGATACAAAGAGATTGAGGGGATCAATAACCTACTGGATCCTTCTCCATCGTGCTCTTACAACAATCTATATAATGGTGTTGATGTTCCATGTCAACGAGGCTCAGCTGTGGAAGCATGCTCTTTGTGAAGGTATAGTGGTTGCATTGTGTCATCCAGATGAAAAGCTGTACAGGTATTTTTGTTTGCTTACACTTTTTTAAAAATTGGCATCATTCAAAAATTGTAAAATTCAATAGTATATGCCGAATTTACTGATTAGTTCTAGAGATACAGTTAAGAATATTCTGGTTCTAGTATACCAATATGATATTAGTGAGGTGTGAAGTTTTGCATTTGATAATATAATGTTGTATGGTATTCTTTTGGGTAGGAATGTTGTATGGAATTGACTAGTCTCTTCACCATAACAGTATCGTGTTGAAACTGTTACTCTACCCCCTATAGTACATATGTGGTGGAGGTGGTTGGAGTTGCATTAGTAGTGGTATTCTAGATGGTATTCAAAGTTTTGGGGAATGAAGGTATATCCAAAACTTCTGTTCAAAAACAAACTAGTGTTGTGGGCAAGAAACAATATATGAGGATGTCAAGATTTTGAACTGTCTATTGTCTCCTCATGATCAAAGGGTAGTGTATTTTTTTTCCCTCTCTGATGCTTAGTAATCATATATCTGAAGTTATAACATTAAAACCAAGATTGGGTAATAATGATATGGGGAAAATTCCTAAGTTCCCCGTGACCACCTAGAGGGTCTTAGAGGGTAAATGATATAGAATCAACTTGTTCATAATGATATGCTTGGTTCACTTTACAAAATTGATATTTCAATTGTTTTGGGTGCATAATTGATTGGGAGAAGGAAACTCTTTTTCTAGCCTGTATAAATTCTATATAGATGCAATTGTTTCCAGTGCCTTTAATATTCTTTTCTTTGCTTGTGCAGACCTGTCTAGACAAGGCGGGAAGCTGACTATGTGGCTGACCTTTGAAGTAAAGTTGAGATGTTTCTGGCTGCTGTGCTTGAAGCTTCTAGTTTGTAGTCTAACTTTGTGTTGATTTGTTTCTAGCTGCTGTATTTCAACATTTCCAGTTTGAAGTTCGACTTTGTGTTAATGTGGAACCATTATAATCTTGTTCTGATTTCTTAAATCATTTAGTAGACTAAAGACAATTTGAGAGTTTTGGATTTAATTATCATGCTTCATTGTGTAAATTTATTTGATTGTGGGCGGTGTGGAAGAAATTCATCTTGTTTTTTCGTTTATATGTTGTCATTGTTATATTTTTCTCAGGTTGAGACATACAACTATTGGAGTCATGGATACCGGAATCAGTTAGGGCCGATATGATCTGTCTGACAGAAATACCCCTGGTTGTCATTAAAAAGCCCTATTTTCTTTTTTTAACCTTATTTTACCTTTCATTCATACCGATCCGTCAAAATTTTGGATTGCATGCATATTGACAATACCGGTCCAACCAATTCAGGTCGATCCGATACAGTTTTGAATTTAAGAAATGACTTTTCAAACCATGATTTATCTTGGAAGTATTTTGTCTTCGGAGGGTGTTCTTTGGGGTTAGTATGGATTCACAAAACTAGTCGGGCTGAAGGCTTGGATATCAGTCGTTATTTTTGAGTTCCGGGCTGAATCAAATTCAGAGCACAAAACATGTGTCAAGAGACAAGACATGCTTCCTGTAAGGGGAATCTCTTATAGTCACGAGCTTGCTTCTGCTTTTATGCATTATGATTAAGTATCGTATCTATCGGAATCCTGGGGGGAAATCGCCCGATTCAACCCAATACATATGTTTCAAAAGTGAGAGATGCTTCATGTGATTTTTTTTTTCTTTCTGTTTTTGGTAAGAAGAATTTCAAGAAGCCATGAGATCTCACGCATCCTAAAGCTAAAGTGTTACCAGTTACATTTTAGCACCTTGGAATATAAAAGAGTAGAAAGAGATGAAATAAGATGAGAGGTGATGGATATCTCTTCAATCCAGGATGGATGTAATAGTTATCAGATTCAAAGATCACCTGATGCAAACAATTGACAATAGCATCTAGCATAGCACCTCGAATAGCTAAGGCTTCCCTCGTATGGTGGAGGAGGATTGAATGGGGTCAGAGATTGTCACCGAAGCTCAGTCGAGAGAGTCCCTGACAATGAAACTGATACTTGAGCGAGCTCCTTCACCAGCTAATGAAGCATCGTAATTTACTTTGAAGATATTGCTGGGACGGGGAACCAACTTGCATGAGATGGAGGAGATGGATAGTGTTATGTGCCGAGGAAGAGATGCCATGTAGGCATGGAGCAAACTATCTCTCTCTCTCTCTCACGAGTTCCCTCTTGGTTAGAGATATGCACGTGGCTGTTGGGCATGATGGGTAATTATCTTGTTTGAAGAGACTCCGATGAACTTTGTATATCTCACTTTGAAAATAAAAAAAAAAGTATTAAGCCGTGGCCCTGGAGCATTGTCTCATGTTTTTTTGGATATCAATGATATCATTCTCAACACTAATTTTTTTGTTCAGGCCTACCAACGAATTGGTCCTTTCTCTTAAAATTACCATCTACCAAACTATGCACAGTAAAACACTTGTCTTCCTCTCTGGTAATGATGTAGATATATATATTCTGTTTTTATTTAATCCAATTTTTTTATAAATAAAAATAATTAATTATCTGGTGGTGTTTTAATTGATGTAGGTAGTCATTTTAATTAGCACGGTAATGGGCAGTGTCGTGGTTGTGTGACCATCATGGAAAGGGAAGTTATGCAACCGTGAATATATGCTATAAATTAATCGGAATTATTAAAAAAAATTGACTTCCGAACCAAACCCAAATCTTTGAGTTAAGATAGGCTTTCTTGTCCAAGTTAAACGTCAGGTTTGTCCGCAAAGGTAATCACCCTGCCTTTTCCCTATTTTATCTCCTATTTCATCTACTTTATCTTATTTTCTTCTAATTTCTTCCAATCTTTTCTCCCTTCCACGCATGTTAGAGTGGTACTGGTATCAGAGCCAATAAATTGCCCACCTATGGAGTAGACTCTTAACAAGATTCATGATATTTAAATGAAGAATTTGATTTTCTTGGATGAAGTCTCGAAGAAAAAAAATGTTCACATTATCTGAAAATTTTGACTTCATAATTGTAGCAGTGCAACCAAAGCTCTCAACAAGAAAAAACAGAGTAAGGTAACATTCACAAGAAAAAAATTATTTTTTCTAATGAAAAACTAAACCCAATGATTGTCATTAAAACAACTACATGCTGGATAGGTGAAAAATATCTACCCAACCTTTAATATGAACCAACCTCTCCTCTTGATCCTTTTGTGGATAGGTTACCCTACATCCCCAACCTCAACAATTTTTTAATGGTTTGCTCCACTGCCTATGACAAGTCAACAAAACTTTTTGGTTGGGCTAACTATATTTTCTATAATGGTAAATGTATATCATTAATGGCAAATTACGTGATGACAGGAAAGCACACTGAAGCAAGCATAAGGGGTCTTCTACTTGGACTAAAACAAGCTGCAGATCAAGGATGGATGATGAATGAAGTTTGGAGTGATATAGAGGACATGGAACAATTCTTTTTGGAACCGAGCACCACCTCGTGGCCTCTGAGCATTATTTTCATTTTTTTTTTTTTATGTTTATTTTGCTTTCCCATCCATCTGTTTCTATTCAGGCCTAGAAACGACGTGGTGCTTTTTATCAAATATTTAGGTTTTGTTTCAATGATTAACCACTCTACCATCTCCCTAACTAATATGGACATAGATGTACTATCCTTTTGAACTAATGATTTTTCTTTTTCTAAAAAAAAAAAAAAAAAACATTCTTCACCACTTTCTGCAAGCAAATATCTGTCTCTACAACTAGATTTGCACATCAAGAAATGACCATATGGAATCCACAAGGACAATCATTTTTCTTATTTTTTTTTTTTTTTTTTTCATTTCATTGTCCTTGAGGACACAGACATTTCAAGGGGTATAGAATGTTAAGTGCTAAGGAAAAGATGCCACGTAGGCATGGAGCGAACTCTCTCTCTCTCTCTCTCTCTCACGAGTTTCCCTCTTCGTTAGAGCCTTAGAGGTGTGTACGTGGTTGTTGGGCATGATGGGTAGTTATCTTGTTATTAGTCTTCAATAGTTATTGAATTTAATTATCATGTAGTATTTTAGTGGATGTAGAAAGTTATTTCTATTAACACGGTAATGGGTAGTGTCGTGGCTATATGGCCATCATGGAAAGGGAAGTTATGTAATCATGGATGTATGCTATAAATTAATAGAAGATTAAAAGAAAAGAAACTTTTGAACTAAATCCAACTATTTGAGTTAAGGTAGGCTTCCTTATCCAAGCAAAATATCAGGTTTTGTCTAAAGCCAACCACCCATTTTTCGTTGATTATTTTATCTCCTCACCCCTATTTTCTCTCCAATTCCATCTACTTTATCTTATTTTCTTTCAATTTCTTCCAATATTTTCTCCTTCCCTTCCATGCATGTAACAGAGAAGAACTGAGACCTATCAGATTGGTGATCTTTGATGCATTCCAGAACTCTTCAAAGGAAATTGATACAAGATGCGAGATGTCCTATGGGGAGAGAGCAGATCGAACGAGAAGAGAGTATTTTGGTTGTGCCATAGGTTCTAACACATGAAGGAATACTGATGAACAACGACCCTTCACCTTGTCTTGCTTCAATAAATCTTTCCATTTTGCAATCCAACCCAGTAATGAAGATATATCAGAGGAGTTGAAATATAGTTTTAGTGGACATCCTAACCATACAGCTTTAGCAAACAAGCACTTGCATTGGTGACATTGTAGGTCAATTGGGATTTGCCAAACTACAAAGAACAATCCCCACCCCACCCCCACCCCCACCAAAAAAAAAAAAAATGCTTACCCTCACAATGAAATGAAGGAAGTTGGATCTTGAGGATTTCTTGTCTATCCTTGGGTAGAACAATTGGTTAAGGAGCTCCCTATAAAGAACAATACCAAAAAAAAATGCTTACCTTCACAAGGGAATCTAGGAAGTTGGATCTTGAGGATTTCTTGTCTATCCTTGGGTAGAACAATTGGTCAAGGAGTTCCCTCTTCCAAAAAAAATGTTCTCATAGTCAATTAATTAGGAAACTTGATCAATAGAGTAGTCATGTGGTTTGGAATGCAGAATCTTGAAACCTATATGAGGGAGCCATCTCAATTTTTATTGAAATCAACATCCACCAGTTACTAAAGTTGGATGTTCTGTGATTTTTTAAAAGATTCTATTAATTGGATATCCGATTCATATTGTCAGTCGATTTTGATACTGATCCTAATATGGTACTCAGATTGAGCTGATTCTATTGATTAACATGTGTATTGACAAGAAAATAATATATTAAAAAACCCAAAAAAAAAAAGTAGAAATCATGATAGGAAAAAAGATTGTGGGTAAATTGTTGTTTAGTGTTGCTTAAAATGCAATAAGTGTAAGAATTCAAAAAAAATATATCTTAAAAATCCAGAAATAAAAAAAAAAAAAATCATTTTCTTTTCAATGAAAAGAGATAAAAATAGATTACTATTAAATAGTGACTATAAAATAATAAACATCGTTATCCCCCTAAATGTCGCAGATTATTTTGCTAAAAGGCAAGCAACTCCCAACAACTCATAATTACAACATGAGAAAAATATCCCTACGATACCAGTACAAAATCAAAACTACAAGCCCTATCCCGCCCCCATTATATACCAATTACTGTAGCAATCATAGGAAATGTCCTAAATATCTCCTTGTTTGACGTGTTTTCCATATTCTCCTTCCAATGCTCGAAACTGCATACTGATGTTGGAGGAACCTACTCCCTTATAACATCTAAGTTTATAAGAGTTAAATGTTAGTAAAACCGAGCTGATGAATCTTTAAAACTATTTCAAAGATCTCCCATGGCCATGTCACACTATTCTCCTTTGAAACCAACAATGTCAACCTCTTAGACCAAGGTTTCAGAACTTGGTATCTGGAATGTGATCGGTCAACCTCCCATGGCCATGTCATACTATTCATATGTATATTCCAGCTTGAGGGGGAACGTTAAGATATGTACCACGATGGGGAGAGTGTCCCTATTGTGGTTTCCTTTATTGTTTTATGTATCTAATTGTTAGTTTCATGTTTAGATTTTTGGCGTTGATATGTACTTGCTTGATGCTTTGTCAACTTTCCCTTGACCAAGTTCACCAAATCGACATCACCTTGAAATATGAGTTCTCGCTTGAGCCCCTAACTCAGGGGATCAGACTGAGTGGCCATTACCCCAACATAGAAAAGCCATTAGTTCCCCTTGAGTAGACAACTTTGGCCATTACCCCAACGACCATGTTGAACACAAATCTTCATCCAACCACTACAATACTATGCATTCATCCATGATGGCCAGGAGGAGGTGAATAACTGTGTGGAGGAGTTTGACAAAAGTTACAGCGGCAAACGGGGGGAGGGGGTGGGCGCAAGGGTTGGAATGGGGAATTGCAGTGGCTTGAGTTGTAGAGAGATTGAGTGCATCAGCGGTTGAGAGAATATGTTTCAATAGGGGATAGATTGAACGGTTGAGATGTAGAGAGTGATCAGAGGGTCAATAAAGTGAAAGTGTAGGTAGGTGTGAAAGATTCCATCTCACCATGCTTGCTCAGAGATCCTTTTCCCTTAACTAAAACTTGTGAAGTTAAAATTACCCACTTACCCTTAATGAGTATTAATCTTAAAGGGCATAAGGGTCTATCCGTTTCCTTTAAAGGGTAGTTTGGGCATTTAGAGATTTCTCCACCCATGGCATCATTATTAAACGGTGATGGGCATGGGATAGTTGTATAGCAACAACAAACTCAACTTTTTCCTAACTTAATGGGGTCGACTACATAGATCTAGACTAAGCAAAGTATGTAAAAACATGAGCCAGTTGTAATAAATCTGAAATGCAAGGGTGGTTTAATTAGTAAACTTTTCAAAATTTTAGGGTGTCAAGCAATTTGGCCATAGTATAAGGGTAACCAAGTAATTTTTTCAAATTTCATTGATAAATTGAAGTAAAATTAGAAAAGAAACTTTCTACTAGGCTTTGGTTGCAAGTACAATAGAAAAAAAGCTCGGGGAATTTACTTCACTTTCACTCAATCCACTCTTAACCAAACGGAGGATCCTGATCCTCTACAATTCTTAGATCATGAATTGCGGTGCAATGCTACCTACAACATTGGACACTTGTCCTAGCTCACATGGATGGTGAGGATGAGGAGAGAGAATGGTTTTGCAAAACCATGACCGGGTTCCAATTTTTACCCAAAACCTTCTGTTCACACATCCCTTGATCATCTTTCTCCCTTTGAGCTGAAATCAAAAAGGGAAGAAGAGACCTAGGTCTGTTCCTGTTCGCCTGTGATCGATCATTGACTGTGAGGTGTCTGGTGCAGCTGCTATCCCTGATGGTTACTCCTACAGTAGTCTCTCTCTCTCTCTCTCTCTCTCTCTCTATGTTTTTCTTCTGTTAATTTTTTCTCCTTACAACAACTTATTTAGGGACTACAATATCTGATTGGCAAGGGGAAAATTATGTGTTATTGAGAGTTATTTAATTTCTCCTACCACTCTTCTATCCTGATTCTATATTAGTGCTACTGATCTACAATGATCCTGAACATTTATAAATTTATGGGCTCCAGGTTATTCCTAGAACCTTGCAAGTGGACAAAGAACGGAGTAGCATTTGGAGCAACTAGTTCTGTTATTTCCCATGTTTGACATTCTGATCCTCTTTGTTACTCTAATATGTAGACCCACATTGACTGGTCATAAGAAGTTGAAGTGATATATAATTCACTAAGGTTGCATTTGGTAGTCTTTCGGTTTTAGAAACAATGTTTCATGTTAAAAATAGAATTTTCAGTTCCTGTATCAAAATATCGTTAAAAAAAAAAAAAAGGGATGTTTGATGAACTTGTTTCAAGAATGATTTATCCTAATTGTTCACTTTTTTTGTATTTAGAACGAAACCGAAATAATAGAATCAGGTTTCGTCGTTCCATCATTTTACATTTCTAGCGTTTTTTTCTCCTTTTCGTTCCAAAAAAACTGAAAGACACCAAGTTGATACCAAACGCTTTATTCCGTTTTTTGTTCCCATAGAACGAAAAAAAGTCAGAAATGTTTTTATGGATAACTACCAAATGCAGCCCTAATTGTAAAGTTGATTGTAGAAGACAATTTCAAGACCAATTTTATAATTGGTAGATTCAAATTTTTATTTAGAGGCAGGAATTGACAAATCCAAAATCCCACCCTAATCATATTGTCAAAAAAATGTTACCATGGTTATCTCTTTCCCTTTCGATTTCACAATTCAGCTCTTTAGGGGAAAAGAGGATGGGGGATGTGTAAATGGAAGTGGATTTTGGGTCAAAACTAGACCCGGGTCGTAGTTCTGCAAGACCATTCTCTCTCCTCATCCTCACCATCCATGTGGCTTAGAATAGGTAGCACGGATTGAGCTTCTCTGTGGTGTAACACAGTGTTTAACGTGCATTCAATGGCCAGAAACGCTTTGACACGGAACCTAAGGTGGTCGCACACAACCCAAGGTGATTCAAAATGTTGGATGCACGCCAGATACTATATTGCACCACAGAGGAGCCAAATCCTAGGTAGCACTGCACCAAACTGCACCTTCCAAAATTGTAGAGGATCTAATCTCCAAGCGTACTTAAGAGCCTAGTTAACAATTCGGCCGAATAATTCACGAATTATTCGTCGAACCGAATTTTTCTGAATTAAATAAAAAATTCTCACCGAATCCTAATTAAAAATAAAATTCCGTAAAAAACATGCTTTTTACTAATTTGAATTTAAAACACGAATAATTCGGGCCGAACCGAATTATTCGGTCCACTTAAAAAAA
>NC_056563.1:7872943-7875127 GCF_013358625.1 Macadamia integrifolia | reverse complement strand
ATATATATATATAAATCTCCCACCAGCATTTGCATCTGTCCATATCTTGACAAATATTGTAATGAAAGAGCGTTCCCTCACATGAGGGAAAGACCACGCATGGTAGCGTGACATTGAACTTTCCAATATTGGTGAAAAGTTGTTCTATATTAAATAAGGGTAAAAAGTTATTTGCTCTGCATAGACTATAACATACCTTATCTGCACTGAATATTTCAGAAATTATTGAATATCATACATTCATACCATCTACCCTTTTGATTGTTTCAACTCTTTGTTTTCTCACCTGGCAAACTATATTTAAGCTAAGATTTGATATATGAATAAGAGACATTAGGGTCTATCTATCCATAGACTTTCGACACCAAATGATATATCATGTGATTTAACCAAAATATATATATATATATATCATGTGTTAATACATCAGGTAAATTGCATGATTTGTGCATACCAAGAAACCTCAATTTTGTTTTCATGAGTGTTATAATAAAGATAATATATCACCAAAGGAAGTTTATCATAATGGCCCAATGACATCTTCCATGTGGCATGTGCTGAATTTATTTGCGGAAGATGGAGCCCAAAGTCTCTTATTCATATGTCAAGTTTTTAGCATAATTATGTTGACCATGTGGCAAAACAAAGTACTAAAAAAATCTATGACTATTAAAATGGTGCACATGACTCATTAAGGTTTATATAGATATACAAGGAATGATGAGGTTCATTTATTTCTCATAACTTCATCAGTTCATCCTAACATAGGGGAGATATCAAACCTTGATGGATAATTTGAGGTTCTGGGGGACCAAGACATATTCATATCGTCGTATCAATCAATCTTCTTTTATATTGTTGCTTTAATTTTGAAAAATTAGTGCGTCTTAGTGCAATATGGGTATTGTGAACCCAAGCAAAAGGATATTGAAAATTTTTTGTGGTCAATTTATTTTTTTGTTTTATTGTAGTTGTAATCTTGCTTTCACTGTTTTGTGGCCTAATCTATTTCATTAATAGAAATTGGATTACAATAACCATTGCTTTCATCACTCAATGACAATTTTTTCACAGTTTTTTACTTTATTGTATAAAGTAATTTGTTCTTTCTAAGTATACAAATCAAGTTAATAACTTGATAAATAAAAAATATACAATAAACTATAAAAATAATATCCAAATTTTTTGCCCGACTTTTATTTTTTTAATCGAATAATTCTCGAATCCGAATCCGACTCTGATTTTTATTTTGTCCGCTTTTTTTACTGAATCCTTAAATTAACCAATCGAATTATTACGAATAATTCTCTGCCCGAATAATTTCTGAATCCGAATTTGCTAACTATGCCTAAGAGTGAAAAAAGAAAAGGATAAAATTGGTATTAGGTCAGGGTGGGGTCAAACACGACTCAAAAGAGGAAGAAGAAAAAAGAAAAAAAAATAAAAAATAAAAAATAAAAAATAAAAAAAGGCTTCTCCGGAGTTATAGCAGTTTGGATTTTGGATTGAACTTTAAACCGTTTTGACTGTACAGCATTTTGTTTTCCTTCCATGGCTTCTGCTGCATTGTCTAGTCACTCTCTCTTCTTCTCCCCTCGACTCTCTGCGTTTCAGAAACCCTCAAAATCCCTAGAATTCAAAAACCCAAATCTCGAATTCATCCGTTGTTCTTCTCTCTGTAAATATACCTCCAATCTAGGGTTTCCAAGCTTTGGTTCTTCTATGGTTCCCCACCGTTCCATTAAGTCCTTTCTCAGAGCCGGTTATTCTGACTTCAATGTAAGTTTCTCTTATCAGTTTTATTCATTTCTCGGGTTTATTGTTTTATTTGCCTGTAGCTTAGTCCATGAGTTTGGAGTTTGATGTTCTTAAACTAATTCAAAGTTATATTTTTCTAGTCCTCTGTAGAATTCCTAATTAATTACAATTTCTCAGGCGTTTTGCGGATGTTTTCTGTTGAACTGGTTATGTGATAATAGGAGCTAATATAAAATCAGATTGTTTGAAGTAATTATTACTATTGAGTGACAGTCGATCAGTTACAACCTGTTGGTCACAGGTTGGAAGCAGCCTCTTCTACGAAGCAGGGGGTAAGGCTGCGTACACACTTGCCCCACTTGCCCCTCGCAGACCTTCCAGTAACAGGAGCCTCGTGCAATGGGTTGCTTTTTTTTTTTTTTTCTT
>NC_056563.1:7847109-7871685 GCF_013358625.1 Macadamia integrifolia | reverse complement strand
CATATTCTTTTGAGAGCAGCAAGTAGCAACTAGGTTTTGTGGTTCTAAACCATAAAGGTCCTTTTTTTTTTTCAATTGCAACCTCTCCCCTTGTGCAATTTTATTTGTTTAGGAGTGATATCATGAAACATAAGGACAATTTGAGTGGGCCCTACCTAGTGATGCAGGAACATCTCAAGCTTTAAAGTTTATGAAGCCATCATTTGGGTATATCACCTAACTTGAGGTTAGAGGGTGGTCAAAACCTGTCCAACTGACATGATTTAGGCAACATTACCATAAAATCTTGCAAGTCAGTTGTTTTGAGAAGAATCTTATTTCGGAAATAAATCAGCAAGAAGTTCTAGCTTGCTTCCAATTTTCTTTACTCGAGGAGCGCTCTAATGGAGTTGTTAAATTTGCAATTGGAGTATGAATAGCAAGTATATGTCATGGTCACAAAATTAGCATCTGAAAACTTGGATTTTCAGTGAGTTAAGAGAGTCTTGAAAGTTTCTAGTTTTCACAGCATTGTAATCTATATAAAGGCGTGATCCCAGGTTCAATAACCTGGTTGGGGGTCACTATGGGTCCACCCAGATGACAAGCAACTTAATTAACGATGATAGTGGCGTCCGTAATTTATGGGGCAGTTCAGCACCTTATACGCAAGTAAATGAGTGAGGGGGTGGTGCCAACAGTAAATAAAACTTGGAAGTGAGAAGTTTTTCTAGCATTAAAAAGCCAGGGGGGATATTAATCATAAATAAAGTTCATGGTTTATGGCCTGTTGTGTAATATAACAGCATAAGGGATTTAGTTGCAAATAATGAGGAAAAAGGCTTCTTCTTCCTCATGACTTGACACTGGTTGCGATAGACCAGTAGTCGTAGGGATTGAGAAACCTTCCCCATCCCCAATTAACCTGAAACTTTGGGGTATGCTTCCCAACTCAAAAACAACAGGTGAAGAGAGAGTCTAAGGCCCGAAATCACAACTGACAGTAGGGTATCAACCGGCCTGGTGCAGGTTTGTTTTCTAGTGGGAGGGGGTTTTTGGATCTGAGCTTTGGGGGTTTGAATCACATATGAAAGGGTAATCTATGCCATGAATATCGAACCAAACTAACGCATGATGGAATGTCGGTGTTCAAATTTATTCAGTCCAACAAGGCAAAAATACCGCAGGTTTGTGGAAAATAAGGGAACAGTAACAAAAGAACCGGAAAAAAAAATTGCGAAGTCTTCTGAAAGATCAAACCTGGAAAATAGTATGAGGAGAATCGAGGGAGTAAGAAGGAAGATTATGCACCCACTCTCTGCTCCGAGCTACGGTAAGCCACTTCAACCAGATTTCAATTCATTCCAAATCAATGAACCTGTGATACAGCATGTATTTAAAGACTTGAAACAATCCTAATCGTTAACCCAAAACTAAAACAGAACTTGACTCTAACTTGGACTCGATCTAGTTGAGAAGAAGAGATTGAGAGAATGGATAATGGATTGGCTTGTCTAGAATGACAGAGAGCGTTTTTTATTTATAATGATGAAATCAGTTACAAATATGGTATATTAGGTAAAATTGAGTCAATGCTCTTATCCTAACATACAATGAACTTAGACTGTCCAGTCGTCTAGTCTATCCTTAACACTCCCACCTCAAGTTGGTGCATAGATATCTCTCATGCCTAGCTTGAATACAATAGGATAGAATGACTTAGAAGTCAATCCCTTAGTAAATACATTAGCTAGCTGGTTCTCTAAAGTGAAAAATGAATGTGAAATGAGCCTTGTTCAAGTTTCTTCTTAATAAAGTGTCTGTCAATCTCAATATGCTTGGTCTTGTCATGCTGAACTAGGTTATGCACTATGTTGATGGCTGCCTTGTTATCATAGTAGAGCCTTATAGGTTCTCTAGATGTTACTCCGAGATCTCCAAGTAAGACCTTAAGCCAAATAAGCTCACACACACCTTGAGCCATAAATCGATACTCTACTTCTGCATTGGATCTAGATACCACTGATTACTTTTCGCTTTGCGAAGTAACAAAATTTTCATAGAGAGAAGGTACAATATCCTGATGTAGATCACCAATCACCGATGAAACTAGCCTAGTCAGCATCAGTAAAGCATTCCAACTTCAGATTGCTGTTGTTGGAAGATAAAATTCCTGGTGCTGATTTCAAGTACCTCAATATCCGGTTTACAACTTCACGGTGATTAGTCTAGGGATCATGCAAGAACCAACTCACAACACCAACTGCATAAGCAATGTCTGGCCTGGTATGGGGGAGGTACATCAATTTTCCAACAAGTCGCTGATATCTCTCCTTGTCTACCGGTTCACCCCCTTTGCAACTAAGTTGATGATTAACCTCAATAGGAGACTTTGCAAGTTTATGGACTAGCATCCCTGTCTTATTGAGAAGATCTAGGGCATATTTTCTTTGGCAAATAAAGATCCCTATGTCTAAAGTGGCTTCTTTAATCCCTAGAAAGTGTCCTTGATCTCAAACTTTGTAGACAACTGGGTTTTCAACAAGGAGATATCGTCAACATAGACAATAAGAGCAGTAACTTTTCCACCCTTGTGTTTGACAAACATGGTATGATCAGCATGCCTCTGTTTGTACCCAAACTGTAGCATAGCCTTATGGAATCTGCCAAACCAAGTTCGTGGCGACTGCTTGACACCATAGAGGGACTACCGTAATCTACACATCTTGCCATCTGTAGATGATGATGCAAAGCTTGGGGGAATTCCATATACACTTCGTCGTCTAGGTCACTATTGAGGAATGCATTCTTCGCATCAAGTTTTTAGAGACTCCATCCAAGATTTGCAACACAAGATAACAATGCTCGAACGTAGTTCATTTTTGCAACAGAGGAAAACATGTTCTGATAGTCAATCTTATAGGTCTAGATGAAGCCCTTGGCAACCAATCTTGCTTTATATCTCTCAATTGACCCATCTACCTTATGCTTTATTGTGAACACTCATTTACAACCTACTAACATCTTTCCTTCAAGACAAGGAACAAGCTCCCAAGTTTCATTCTTTTTCAAGGCCTGCATTATTTCCACCATAGCATCTTTCCACCTAGGATTTGTTACAACTTCTTCCAGTCTTGTGGGATAGATACAGAGGATAAAGAAGAAACAAATGCACAATAAGGAGAAAATGATTCATGGGAGACAAAATAAAAAAAAGGATGTTGGGTGCATGTTCTTACTCCCTTTCTAATAGCAATAGGAGAATCATCAAATGAAGAAGGATTACCCAATGTCTGAGATAAAGGAGCTAGATCTGGGAGCATCGATTGAAATGTTGGATTTGAGATGAGCTTATCTTTCTGTTGTTAGGAAGTGAGCAAATCCCTTTTTACTGATGCTGGTGGAACCTCAGATTCTTCCCCTTTTCCAATGGTATGATTAGTGTCTGTCTTCCCTTGAAGCCAAACAATGCCAATAACCAAAGAAGGAAGCTTTTCCTCGATACTCTCCCCTTGAAAGAAGATTGGTAATAGGGACTCATTTTCATGAAATGTAACATCTATGGTGTCCAGTGAGCGACAAGAGAGAGAATGATAACATTTGTATCCCTTTTGAGAAGCGAAATACCCAAGGAAGATGCAACGAAGAGCCCTCGGATCTAATTTGGATTGAGAGGGAGAGGAAATATGAGCAATGCACACACAACCGAATACCCTAGGAGGAAGATGAGAAGCAAGAGAGGGATCGAGACGTAGACTAACCGATGTTTTAAAAAGTCCAAGATACTGGAAGGAACCCGGTTTATAAGGAAGGTAGTTGCAAGGATTGCATCACCCCAGTAGAATTTGGGAGCATGGGTGGTAAACATTAAGGAACACGTGACTTCAAAGAGATGTCAATTCTTCCTCCCTAGGATACAATTTCGTCCTAGGGTACAAACATAGGATGTTTGAGACAAAATATCATGTTCATCAAGGTACTAGAGGAATGGACCCTCTGTATATTTGGTCCCATTATCGCTCCTTAAAACCTGAACCTGCCATGGAACTAGGTTTTGATTATAGTATGAAAGGACTAGAAACAAGAAAAAGCCTCAGACTTAGACAGAGAAGATAAACAGCCAAGTCAAACAAGTACAATTATTAATAAATGTAATAAAGCATCTAAACCCACCCCCTAGCAATAGTTTTAGAAGGCCTCCATAAATCTGAATGAATAATAGAGAAAGGGGTAGTATTTTTATCATCACTGAAGACCTAGCGTGCTTAGCAAGTTAACAAATATTGTAGAGGCCAGGAAGGGCTTATTGATTGGTGGCAGGGGTTGTGATGGTAGGCAAAGGCAGCAGGGACCCTTATCCAAAGGCAATAGAGGCGTAGAAGCCCCTACGAGGGCAGAAGCCATAACAAGAGGGTAGAGAGCCTTAGTGAGGCTTTAAGGCGATCAGGCGGGAAGGCAAGGACTTTGTCAGGGCCTTGCGAAGCTTGGAGGAGATCAAGGAAGCAACAAGGCCCTGGTGGAGGGTAAGGCTAGGACATGATCAGGAAGAGGGAAGGGGGTCTCGATGAGGCCTGGCGTAGATCATAAGGAGGGCAGGGCCCCGGTGGGGCTAATTGGGGCTTGGCGGTGATTGACTCGAGGGCCTAGAACCCTGTCGGTGCACAGCACAAGGGCAGGAGCCCTTGCGGTGAAAGGCAAGGAGGGCGGGAGCTCTAGTTGCAGTGATTGATGAGGGTTTGGCGTCCAGCAGGATGATGTGAGGGCATGGGGGCATTGTGGATACCAGGTAAGTAGAGGTGCACGACTCAGGTGACCATGCTCAGTCTTGGGCAAATGCGTAGGGCTAACCTTTTTCCAGTGGTGGAAATTTTTTAAAAAATACCCAAAGTATTTGGCTCTGATACCCAGTTGAGAAGAAGAGATTGAGAATGGATTGGCTTGTCTTGAATGATGGAGGTCGTTCTTTATTTATAGAGATGATATCAATTACAAATATGGTATTTTAGGTAAGATTGGGTTGGTGCTCTTATCCTAACGTACAATGAACCTAGATAGTCTAGTCGTCTAGGCTATCCTTAGCAAATCTCCTACATGCTATTAATGAATCTAAAATGATAATGACAAATAAAAAACAAATTACGTATATCTCTAATTATCTCTATGCCTAACTGCATCACAACGGTACTGACCAATTGTAATCTACATAAAGGCAAGGGTACTGACCAAGCTTAGTATTTGAATGGAACTAAGTTCGGTTATCTAGTGTTATTTGCTTTCCGCATATCTTACCACTGTGGCTGCTAGTTGCTTCTTCTGTTTGCTGTCTATTGCTGCTGTCTCATCTTTTCTCTTTTCATTCTGCATCTTCTTCTTCTTGGAAGTTACTATTCACTGGTTCACATTCTTGTAACAGTGTCTTATTTCTTTTTTTCCCCCTATTCTCTTCTACTTCTACAGCCCTATCTCTCCTTTCCTTATTTGGGAGCTTTACAGCAGGCTCTTTTGGGTCTTTGGATTGCACCAGCATCACCTAACCACCATGTACAATGGCATGTTGGTTCTTATTTGTTGCAATTATGCATACATGGCTAAATGTCCTACGCTTATTCTATGTAACTGAGGGTTTATCCTTTAGCTCCATGTTTTCCGATATAGTATATCCTGTTGCTATAGTAAATTGGAGAAGCCTTCTTCTTTACATTTTGACTGACCCAGAGAATGGAATCAATCGCATGTAGTCACAATCACACATGGTCCATTTTTCATCAATACAAACATTCAACTACGGCCTACAGTTTTTGGAGTCCTCATTAGTCTACTTGATCATGTTAGTAGAATCTGTTTCAACCAGTAAAGGCCTTCTGTGGTGCTCCATAAGATCTTGTAGCCATCTAAATGATCCTTTGATTCTTTCTACCCCAGCCATGTCCTTGATGATTAGTTGACCAGATAAGCTTCATAGAGTTAGAATTGGGTGGTTGACGTGCAGATGAGCTCTCCTGGTATCTACTAAGATTTACTATTGGAACTTGTGTTGTTGTAGGAAGGACGTATGAGACTTTGTTAACGCAAAATGATCTAGACAGTTGCCAGCAGTCTATTAGAAGCTGTCTAGAGTCTCTCTGTAAAACTGTAGAATGTCCTTTAGGTAACTTATTGTGGAACTTGGGTTGTTGAATTAACATGTGGTTTCTTAATTATTTTAGCGTTACTGTTGCATGTTTTTGGATCTTCGGTTGCCATTTTTCTTTCTTACTTTCTTCTCCCCTTCATGTAATTTTTTAAATCTTATAGAAGTTTTAGCCATAGTTGTCAAGGCGGGTGTCGCATTGGGTTTTTCACCCCCTCAACTGCCTTGGGTCACCTAGCTGCCTCGACAACTCTGGTTTTTTTGCTGCTGTTTGATTGGCTAACCAAAGGAGAAATTATTTCGTCTGAACCTGATGAGAACGATGAGATATTTTCTGTGTTCTGCTGGCCTTATTCATGGCAGTCTTATCTTTGACTCTCACCACCATTCTTCAGTTGTACTGTAGCTAGAACTCAGAATTCTCAAATTCTTTAGTCATCTCTTAAAACATCATGCCTGGTGCTCAAGTTTCCTGATGCATCAGTTCAGTCTATTCGTCATAGTTAGTTTTTCAATTCAATTATTTAGATTCAGCAGATACTATTAAATAGTGAATAGTCTGGTGCTTTTTTATGCCACATTTAGAGTTTCCTATTTGCCTGGACCTTGATCATTTAAAGATTAACTGAAGAGTGAATATGAAGTTGAGCTCCATCATACCGACATTTGGGGAGTTCAAATTCTGGTTTGCTTTCTAACTGGAACCTTCCACAGCTGGATAAATTTGAAATTCGTCCACAAGATGTCTTACTGAATTACCTTGAATTTGTATCAAAACAAGGAGTAAGAACTGGATTTTCTTCCTTGAGATGTTACTTTAGTTCTTTTCCAAACCCCATATTAGAGATCTACTAAACAGTCTTCTTATTGGTCAAGGTGTCAGAAAATTCTGCTCACTTATTCATTCAAAGGCCGATAGCTTACATGAGAACATTCATTTTTGTAGGAGTCAAAAAGTGCACACTAAGTTCCTTAGTTTTTTTAATTGACTTCCTTATTAAAGAAAGAAAGGTTTTTGGCACCTCCAAACCTTTTTTTTTTGCTGGATTTGATTTTGTTTCAATTATTTTTCGTTTTTTGTTACTGGTAGGACACAAATTTTCACTTGAGAAAAATGGTGAAATATTAAAGTGCAGAAATATTATAGAAAAATAGAAATGCCAAAATGAGTTGGATATTATTAGTAAGTCCAATATGGTAAAAATACAAGTTTCACACTTAATCGGGATATATATATATGGAGAGAGAGAGAGAGAGAGAGAGAAGGTTTACAATCTTGCTCCTATATCCTCACCTAGATGCTATCATTTACTGGAGAAAACCATATGAAGGCTGGTCTATAGCATGGTTGTGGAGATTGATGAGGTTGACTCCTGGAATTGTGAACCATCATCGCTTAAGGGGAATCTGAAATATATCAAAATGGAGTTGAGCTGCAACATATAGTTCATTAAAACAGGGAGCAAGTGATGCAGATCGGTCAAGATAGGTAGGTTGATGGGACAATCTCCGAGATTCTGTTTCAAAGGTTGAGAAAGCCTAGTACTACTAAGCAGATCTGAACCCATGTTAATCAAATTTAATCCCAAACAACTTGAATTGTGGATTGCTTTTACATCATTCCCCCATGGTTAGAAAAGACTTATCCTTGAGTCTTATAATGAGGGATAATCTTCACCCCTCGATCATCTTCCACACTTGTCCACTTTGAGGTCAGGATGATCTTATGCTTCTCACAATTAAAATCAGCAGTGGTAGGCTATCTCAGTTCCACAAGAATAAATTCAATGTCTGCAATCTTTTTAGGAACAATGTCAAACCCAATGTCTTAAATTGGAATCATCTCTTGAATCTTGTTAATCTCGATCGGATTTAGCTCTAATACCGAACTGATGCAAATCGATCATGATAGACCCGCAGGTAATGGGACAAACTCCAACAATCTGAATTGTGAATTGCTTCTTGATCCACTAGTGTGCCACTTTCTGATAGAATCCCGACACCAAGGAATCAGTCTTCTTAAAATCCTTTTAAAATGAAGGGGAGTCAGTTTTTCTGTTCCAAATAAACAAATGATAGTGAGACCCTATGAATGGTAATAAGTCTTCCATTGTGCTGGCAGTGTCAGTGGGTATTCCTCGGATCAGGTTCCATGTCCTTCACTGTCACCACAATCTATAAGCCGAAGTTCCTACAGACCAACAGGTCCTGTCGATAAAAAGTATATTGACTTAACTGTAAGGTGTATTATACTCTCCAATAAGCAGACATGCTACATCATTGTTTTAAATTATCTATTTCCGGGAGAGGAATTCTGATTAATGAAGCATGAGCTTCCCCTTGAATTATTGCTCATCCTGTTTATTTCTGAATGATGTTTACATTTTTGAGGCATGAATTTCCACTTGTATATTATAGCATGTGTTTCCTATTTCTAAAAGAAATTTGTCTTCAAATCTGTATGTATGAACTTCCACTTGAATCATTGCTTAGGCTGTTGTTTCTTGTGTATCATCTCTAAGTTACGTCTCGTACCATCTCTAAGTTATGTTTCATTCTTTTCTTTCCTATAGTTTCATGAGGCCATTGCTCGAGAAGAGTCACAAGAATTCAAGGAAGGCATTATAATCCAAGAAGTTCGTCGGGGCTTTCTTATTGGCGGTAAACTTCTCAGAGCAGCCATAGTAAAAGTCTCTGCAGGCCCAGGTCGTAAGAAAACATCCACCACAGCAGAGAAGTCCACAGAGCAACCCACAGCAGCAGTTGATTAGTTGATTTTTTTATGCTCTTCTGGTAAATTTTGTAGATTTAAACTCTAATTTTGCAATTGTAATTTATTATATTTGGCCCTCAATTTAGATATTTTGAACATTTAAAATTTGGGAAAATTGTACCTGCATTGAGTCTTGGGGGCCCAAAAAGTTAGAACTTCAACCGTAAAAGGTTATCAAGCACATGTCAAAGTCTTGGAAACGTAGTTTGTCATTTGTGTCACTGTATATCTTTTAGCCAAGGAAACACGTAATCAGTGTTTGTGGTTATTCAGAGCCATACAAATACCTGAAAACATCCATTTCTCTCCCATATCCGTCCCACATCACCCTACCTTCCTGCTTAATACTCTTGGGCAAGATAAAATTTATCCAGTTCAAGAACTGATATCAATTCATGTGCACACGGGTCTAGTAGATAGTATTACATTTTGAGTGCAATATAGATCTTGAAATGAACCAACTTTAGGTGAATATTTTCTGCTATAAACTGAACATATGGAGATGATATTTCTTATACTGCCTACTGAAATTTCTGTATCCTCTCTGTGGTATATGCATTATCTGAACCTTTTGTTCCTCACTTCAGATAACATTTTTGCTGCTGCTACTGCTACTGCATGGACCGGAGTACCTCCTTTCTTGTAGACACATTGTGGATGAGGGTGTTGAATTGGTCACTTCATGTGGAGTTACTACTCGTATCTAGGAGGCATCACATTTTGCTTGCTCCACGAGCTCTTATCTTTACTGCTCAGGTTTTCAGTGTATCTGGTGGGAGGTAGATGCAAGTTCTGGGTTCTGCTTGGAGTAGGAGTAGGAGTAGGAATGAGGGAATCAGTGTCCTGAACCCCTCAACCAGCCCAGTTGTTTACTTGGCCTTGGCATTTTGAGTCCCATTCTTTTTTCTTTTCTTTTTTCAATTTATTGAGAAGCTTATTAACCAGGCAGAAATCTGCTTGGTTATTCTAAGGTCCTGAGCATACCTTAATGCACGACAATTCTGGTTAGGATTGGGCAAAAGAAAGCAGAACTGGAACTTGATCATTCATATTGATGCAAGAGATTCTTATGTTTAGGCCAGTCATTCAACTAGTACTGTGTAAACAGGAGGATAGATTGGATGAGATGCTATTAGTTAAATATTCAGATAAGAATATATAAACTAGTAGTGCAGCTTTAACTGGTTAGTTCTGGTCGAGGCCTGCGAAAGGCCAAAGAAGTGAGGCATTAGTCTTTTTTTTTTTTTTTGGGTGGTGGGGCTGAAAGCTTCTATAGAAGATAACTCTTTGTTCTTCACATTGCTTCTAGCATGAATTGGTGTGTTTTTCTATTCTAAAGGGACTATAACTAAATAGAAATAAATGGGACAATGGGGGAAAGCAAGAATAAGCAGACTTGAGGCACAGAATTGGTTTGATTTGAATAAATCTAACGAGGTTTAAGTTTAATGTGGACAGTTTCTATATCAGAAATGAATGCCAAGTTTTTGCTCTCATCTGCATTGCTTGGATGATTCCTTGATTGACTCCCCTGGCCTCGGCTTGCATTCCCTGCATGTCAGTGTTTCATAAAAGCTGAAGTAATATGTACCATTAAAAACAATGTTTGATGCCCAACAGGTTTCTAAAATCAGATGAGGTGGAGGAAGGAAGAGATTGGGTGGGTTCTACTCTATAAATTAACTTGAAGAGACAAAGCATCAAAAGTGATTGCTGAGTAATTAAATTGAAATCAACTTTCAGTTAAAATGATTGTGGACAATTTGACAGTTGCTATTCAATTTCAATTAAAAAAGGCATCATGATTACTAAATTAAGGCCCAACATTAAAATATTAAAGCTAAGAACAAGACCATCTCTTTGCTAAATCAGCCCTTTGGTTGAAAAAAAATATATATTTTTTGATCAATTTATTTATAACTTTTATGATGCAAAAGTAATGAATGATGGAGTACCATCCATGGAGTGCAAGTAGGTTAGTTAATTATTATGAAATTTATTAAATGGTTTCTTCTTATAGTTTAGGATGTTATGATGAAGCAAAGACTTAATGTATGGCTTTTATTTTTTAGTCTGGTTGTTGTAGTATGATTCTCTTCTCTGATAAAAGTTGGATAATACGGCTTTCAATGCATACCAAATTGATGATTGATAGTAATGCCCATCCCTTTTCTCCAACATCTATCTTCCCCCCATCCCTCTCTCAACGTCTCTTCTCTTTTTTCCCAATATTGTCTAACGTCTCTCTCCTCAGTACCCCACCTCAATATCTCTATCCATTATCCTTTAATATATAAATATATATATATATATATATATATATATAGGGAGAGGGATAGGTATGCTAGCGGGTTACCTTGGAATCTTATGTGCCAGCATGATTTTAACCGTAAGATTTGATAATCTTAAATAAAACCGTTAGATCGAGAAAAGAGTTCCAAACTTTCGATCCACCGCTGCTACACGTTTTTTCTCTCCCCTTTTTCTATCTCCGTTCTCCTCTGCAACTGTTCTACGATGGGGGAAAAAAAAATCTCAAGCTGCTTGATCTTTATCCTGATTACCCATGGCAGCCTGGAAACCGTTGCTTCTCTTCCCCACCCTGTCTCCCTCTCCTTGCCCTCTACTAGATCTCCCTCCATCGTTCTAAAACTTTCCGCTGAGGATTACTTCGCACCCTCACCCTGCTTGCCATCTCACCTCCTCTGTTTTCTATTTTTCCTGCAACCACACCCTCACCACGCAGGTGTCCGAAATCCAACTACAAATTGAAGAAACAGTGAGGTATATGGATATCAAAAGATTACATTTATTAATCCCACGGGCCATAACTACATGCAACTCCATTATTCTTCACTTTCTAATCTGATCTGTCTCTCTCTCCCTCTTTATATTTGTAAGGAAGAAAGAAAATGAGATGCAATATAGAACAAACACTATTGGAATTTAACAAAGAAAGAAACTGGGGCAGATCTGGACTATCGTTTTAAATAAAAATGCTATTCATGGCCTGGTAGTGTCTGGAGAGACAGAAGCATCTTCTTGGGAGAGAGAGAAAGAAAAAGAAAGAGGAAGCGGGGGATCAACAATGGAGTCGCTGAAACTCGGTGAATGCCATAGTTGGCGATTTCACTTCCAAATTTTCTCACTAGCGCAGATCCGGCCTGGATCCTGAGGACCCTTTTCACATTGATTTATTTAAAACCAAATGCTTAAACCAGGGTAACCACTTGTTTCTCTCTCTGTTCTTTTGCTTTCTCTTCCATTTCGCTATGTGCCTGCAACTGAGGATGAAGAATGATATATTTGTGTAGAATTCTTCACTAATTTGTATGGAATAATTTTTTTCCCTCTTTATATTTTTGAGGAAGATAGAAAATGAGATGCAATATGGAATAAACGCCATTGAAATTTAATAGAGCAAAAAAACTGAGGCAGATTCAAGCTATCGTTTTAAATAAAAATGCTATTCATGGCCTGGTAGTGTCCTTTGGAGAGAGAGAGAGAGAGAAGCATCTTTCTTGGGGGAGAGAGAGACAGAAAGAGGAAGCGGGGATCAAAAAATTTCTAGAATGGAAGGCAGAATGGGAGACAGAGGGGTTGAAATCGTCTGCAATTCCCATCTGGTATAATTCCGTGAAATATCATCTTCAAGGGGTGACACATGTATTGATACCAATACAATGGTCCAGATCTGGTACAACTAATAAAACCTTAAATTAGTGAAGACTGAAGAGTCATTTAAATCAAATCTGGACCATTGCATTGGTATCAATACACGTGTCACCCCTGAAGATGGTATTTCATGGAATTGTACCAGATTCGAATTGTAGACGATTTTTTTCCGAGACGAAGAGGAAGGAGGAGGAGGAGGAAGAGGATCGGCTGGAGCGGCGGTATTTGGGCAAATCATGTAAGACAATAGTTACAAAAGGTTGAGATTTTTTATGTTGCATCTAATGGCCAATAGATGCTAGCATGCCATATTTCTAGTTAATGTGCTAGCATACCTAGCCTTTTCCCATATATATATATATATATATATATACACACACATGTACCTAGGTTTAAAAGGAATTAATGAGTCTTTTTCAGGGAAGAAAACGCTATCTAATCATGTGGCCCTGCACCAGTGTGGGACCCGATAAAATAGCACACTGGCGGATCAATTAGGAGTATGGAATCAAGTATCGGTATTGGATCGGCAGGATTGGATTGGTATCGGCTGCTATCGATCCTGATACCTGACCAATCCTGAGATGGATATTGGTATCGTCCTTGGTATCGGATACCGATCCAGCCGATCCGATACTTCCAATCTAATTTCTGTGTTTTTCTTAAGTACAATCAGTCGAGTAGAGAGTAGAGAGTAGAGAGTAACTACTCAGGAACAAACAGCAGGGGCGGCGTTGCTTTCCTTTTCCCCATTTTGGTCGTAGGTGAGATTACCATTACCATTATCGTCGGAGTCGGAGGAGTTACAGGGAAGATGATCGAAGAAGGTGTTAAGGTACCAGGAGCACTTTTCATTCCGATCCCCCTTGTTGGCTTTGGCGAGGTCGAAATCTCTGGAGGTGGATGTAGCATCGCCGGAGGCTAACCCGTTCTCGATTGTGGCTGGAGAAACGGAAGACACGTTACGCTGTAACTCCCCTTACCTAAAGGGTTTTCTGGGGTAGAAGGAAAGAACCCGATCTTCTTGTAGTAATTGAGGTGGTCGATTCATTTATCGCCTATCACTTGTTATCTGATTTGGGTATAAAGCAGTACACAGCAGGACTAGGTGATAGAGATGGTGTAATAGTAAAGAAATATATAGTGATCTACGTCTTCCAATGTTGAGATTTTATGGTTTTTTCTTTTTTCTTGCTAATGATGGGTATCTAAGCTTTCGGCCTGACTATCTCGTTAGTCTATATTAACTCTACAACTGCAAGGACCGAGTCATACCGAGGTTCAATGATAACCATTTAACTTTCACCGAAAACAGTGAAGAACAATAAACACCCCTAAGTGTTGAGATCTTATATAAATGAATATATTTTTTGTGATTACTAACTTGTGTTTAATGTTGAAAAAGTATTGAGTTTTGAACGCTTCAATTAATACTATCTCAAGCATCAAGTACGTTGTATGGAAAATTAATCCAATCAAGAGGATGGAATCAATGAGTAAGGACCTCAACGGAGGATCCAAAACAAGTGGTGAAGTTGGGAAGCCAAGTTGGAAGATTAAAGCTTCACTTCAATAAGGCCAAAATCATGCGGGGATGAAGAGTTGCAAGTTGAAAATCGTGTTTTAAGGAACCCTAATAGAGCGGAGAGTTATTTTGTTGCATTGGGTTCTATTTGTAGACCCTAAGGCAAAAGGGTAGTTTGGGAGTGAAGAAGATTAAGGATATGAATGTGACATAAATACCGAAGCAAATATGGAGGATGGCCTCCTAGAAGGAGTCCTTATGGGTGAAGTGGGTGAATCATAGATACTTGAAAAGAGATTCCATTTGGATAGTGAAGCTCACCCAAGACTGATCTTTGGTATGAGCAAGGAAGATCCTTATATACCTTGATCGTGCAAAACTATTTATTCATCATATCACTAGTAATGGCCTTGCCATTAGACTTTGGTTGGATCCTTGGCACCCAGACGAGGTTTTGATGCTTACCTATGGAGACCATATTCATTATGACGATGGGTCAAACAAGTTTGTACTGGTATACTCCATTTTTAGGAATGTTACTGGGAAGCTTGCCCCTACTTCTTCAATGGACCTCATTAGGGTTTGGGACCAGTTGAGCAAGATTGGTACACTGAGGAAGACAGCTCCAGATTCCATTATCTAGTAGGACAACTCTAATGATCTCTTTTCCTCTAAATTGGCCTGAGAGATTCTAAGAAGCCTTCACCTTTAGCTGCCTTGCACCACTTGTGTATGGTTTCATTATTGTATTCCTCATCCCACTACTTGGTTTCTTGTGTTTTGTTGTGGGATTGTCCTTAGGATTGTCTTGTAAGGGTCTCCTTTTCTCTCCAGCAGTTGTTGAGGTTGTCTTGGCTTCAAGAGTTGCCTCCTTTAAGATTGTACATTGTTTTTCTTTTTCTTTGTAATATTTTATAGGGAGAGGAATAGGTATGTCGTCGATATCAAGTGTGCTAGCGGATAGCACCAATAGGTTCACATGATGGAGTATCATTCAGGAAGGATATGAGGGTCATTTCAGAAAAAGAAAAGAGAGAGATAGATACAATGAGTGCTAGCATACTTGATATCGGCAGCGTACCCAATCTTTTCCCTATTTTATATTACCTAATCGAGAAAAAAAAAAAAAAAAAAAAAAAAAAACTCTCCCCATGATTAATTGATAACGGAGACACTTATTAATATGATTGGTACATGTAAGATCACATGTGACCATTACAAGACTAAAAGGACTATAAAAACTGAAATGAATAAAGAGAAAAGTCTGGGCATGCTAGCGTTGTGGCCAGCCTTGTGCCTGTCTCTCTCCTCTCGCCTCTCCCCTTGGCAAGTCCCCCCTGTCCCTCCTAACCCAACCATGCCCCCCTCCCTCACCCACTGGTTTAGCCATTAGCTCCAAAGAAAGCTGGCGTGCAGCTTTCCAACATCCTCCCATAAATAAACAAAGAAATATTGTATACAAATAGAGGAGGGAAAAAAAAATGATCTTGGGGAGCAATCTTTTTTTAAAAGATCATAGAGAAAAATATGCCCAAACTAAAGAAATAATAATAAAAAAAAAAAATGTAATAGTAAAAAAGGATTTTATTTTTTTCCCCAAAAAAAAAAAAAAAAAATTTATTCTTAACCAACTTTTTATATTATGTTACATTTTACCATTCTTTTGGCATTTGATGCATTGTGAATTGACAGAACACAGCCATTGAACCTAATACAATTTCTCATTTTGTTTTCTAGGTTCAGCTAATACTACTTACCATGTCAAATATCATGTAATAGTAAAGAAATATATAGTCTTTTTTTATAAGAAGAAATATATAGTCTTAGAGACAGTACTGTTATTGGAAGACCTAGCTCTCTTATTTTCATCATACCATCTTTTCCTTCCTTCACCACTAAACCTGAATTTTCCCTAGCATATTCTTGAATAAATGGTCAACCCCCTTTCGCCACCATATTGTTCTGGTTGGTCTTGAGTGCTCTACTATACTCATGGACCCCCTTCTGGCCTTGTTGAAGCAGTATGTTGAAGTAGGGTTACAGATCTCTAGACAAGGCCTTGAACTTGTACATTTGTTCCATAATCTATTACCATCATCATCTCCAAACTTTATTGAAATAAACACTTCTGCATGCCAAAAGAAAAACATATGAAAATAATAGAATGAATTAATCACTTCTCGTAAATTTTATTATCATACTAATCCACTATTCGCAAGAAGCATGTGAAAGATTTGCACAATGTCAGCCTAAAAATAAAATTACACATCCTGTCACATATTATTGTTCGTGTGAAGAGTTGAAATATCATTAATGCTTCCACCCCTATAGTTAGGCTTGAAAGGGGTTCTCTCATTCGCCCAAAATTGCACTCGGGCATTGGAAAGAACCCTCTCCCTAATTTTTATTTCTCAGACAATCTTGTTATAGTCAACATGGATAGATAAAAGGTATTGGTTGAAACTAAAGCTGATGTAAAGTGGTATGCGAAATTTAATATCATAGTTTTGACAAATAATGAAAAATTGTACACTTCAAACCAAACACCCTTTTGAAACTTCAAAAGAAAATTACCTTCATTACCGGAGAAGGCATTTCTCCGGGCGTCATCGGAGCTTTTTGTCATCAGATTGAGATGGTTTTGGGGGAAGGAACCAAAGGCAAAAGCTTTGGGAAGACCTTCATGAGCTTCATGAATACTCTTTATTAGGTTACGATGTGCTTGCTCTGATGCCAGGATAAGAAGCTTTTCATTTACACAAAGTGCACATACCCCTACAATCACCTCTGTTGGATGGGAAGGACAGTACTGTGTGATTGCCTCTTTGCGTGTACCCATGCTTGTTTGAGCTAAGAGAAAAAAAAGTTGGGGAGAGCAAGATTGAAAAGGAAAAGAGAAGGAATTAGTGAAAAGAAGAAAAGAGGAATAGAGTTAAGGCAACACAGGATTTACAAGTAGCTAGGACTTTATATAAGCTTTATCCTTTACTATGTAAGAGCATGCCATGCATGCATAACACCATTAATTCACATTCATATGCCCCAGCAGCATGGTCAATCTTCAAAGTTAACTAATAATTTGCTGCCAACTTGCAGTGCTGAATTTAATGAAAAAGAAAATGATCAATCGTATCAGTAGCAACTAGCTAGGGAAAAAAATATATATATCTCTGTTTTTTTGGTCCTAGCTCTTAGGCCTCTTTTATTGGCTTACACCCCACCCCTATCAACCAACCCACACTTCACGCTACCTTTTATTTTTTTTTTCTAGGTAGATTTACATGTGTCCGGATCCCCTCCTAGACTATGATCTTCTGCAATAATCTCACACCATCCATTGGGTGTGGGTCTTCACACCCAGAGGTGGCCCTTGCACCTCTTGGATGAGATTTTGTAGGAGTTCATGGTTCAAGAGAGGATTTGACCTCAATTTACACTATCCTACTCACGATGATAAAAGAAAGGAGAAAAAAATCCTTACCTTGTCGTACGCTCCTATGCCCCAACAACACTGGGAGTGACAAAAAGATCACTCTACCCCTCGTTGGATTGCCATGCTCATCTCTTGGATAAAAAAAAAAAAAAGATAAATCTGTCTAATCCCAAACGATCCTATGCCAATCAGATGAGATCGATCACAAGTTTTAAAACTTTGATTACCAACCTTGAAAGAATTTGGGTTTTTAATAATATTTTTTTGGATAAATAATTTTGGCTTTTAATAAAAAAAAAAAAATTTTTTTGGGTAGAATTGTGCTTTTAACATTAATTTGATGTTAAGTTGTAATGGTTGATTTAACCCATCACCCATCTACTATTGATGATCTGTACTTCCTCCATGGTACATGGATTTATGGTAAGGTTGGGTTGGCTCATTGGCAAAATAAATTGAATTTTACAGAGAAATTATGTAAAATTTCCTGACCACACTTCTAAGATAATGAAGTTAACCAAACAGTTGGGCTCATTGATTCTATATAAACCATTAACTACATCAGGCAACTAATACAACGGTTGAAAGTATTAATATAAAGGCCTGCAATTTAATGAGCTTGTCCTCATATCAACCATAGAAATGTTATTAGGGTTCCACCTCTCTTTAATGTTCCTAGTTACTGATTTTTTGTAAAATGAATTAATTTCTTCAACCAGTAACCAGAAAAAAAATAATAAGAAAATATTGGTTTGGCATCTATATAGACATAGATAACGTAATGATTCGGTTGCGCAAGAACGATATCACTTGCTAATCCGATTGCAGATTATCTAGCAAATTCGACAGCACAAGAATTTCAGAAAATATGATTGATCTTCCCAGGCATATCAAGGAAGAGTTGGCTATAGATGCAAATTTGCAGCCTAGATTTAGATTTTTCTAGTTGACAATTGAGAGTCTGCTGATGGTAATGCCGAAAGTAGGCTCCCTCTTTCTGTCGAGTGTTTTTTCTAGCTATGTTTCTCTTTGCCATTTTTATGTATAGTTTCATTTCTTCCTTAAGACAAATCTGATTGTTTAGCAAAAAAAAAAGAAAGATTAATCACTTATTACAGGAAAAATTTTTGCCACTTTCCAAGCTCATAGCCAAAGAAATGAAATATTTCACTTATTTGAATTCACAAATATCCTCCTAGGTTTTGGTAAATTTCAAAATACCCCATGTGATTAGGGAACAAGGACCCACACAACTATATATGTTTTCACTTCCATCCGTCATTCTCACTTGCGCGAATTAATAATTGGTGAAATTTGGGGTAAGTCATGCTATACAATGGTTTTAAAGTTTTAGTTTTACTTTATGATGCATGGATATTTAAATTAATAAATAAATAAATAATGGGTAAGAAAATTGAGAAAATACTTTGATCAAAAGAGAATATATAACCAGAATTTTGTAGATGGTTTCTTGAATTTTGCCTTCATCTCTTCTCAAGCAATCTCTGATAAATTCTTCATGGCTGACGAAATTCTTCATAAAATGAGCTCTTGTAAAGGTAAAATGAGGTTCATGGCCATTAAACTTGCTCTTTGTAAGGCCTATGATATGGTTGAGTGAGTTTTCCTCAAGTCATTCCTTAAAATTGGGTTTATGGATGAATGAGCCAATTGGATCATTGAATGCCTCACAACTCTGTCCTATCATATTCGGGTCAATGGGGATGCTGTAGGCAAAGTTTGCTCCTAGTTAGGTCTCCAACAAGGGTGCCTGCTCAGCCCTTATCTTTTCATCCTTTGTCAGGAAGCCCGGCCCTAACTTCATTTTGTTAGTAGTAAAAATAATAACAACATCGAGGAAATTAAAAAAACTCGGTCTGGCCCTCGTTTGTCACATTTGGATTTTGCATATGATTGCTTGTTGTTTGCTAAACCTAGCATAATTGAGACTGAAACCTTATTTTCCCTTTTGATTGACTATTTTCTTGTGTCACGATAGATTGTAGATAATAAACACCACTATAGGAATAGAGCAAAGACTTAACTTATTATAAGAAATTCTGAAATCAATGTCAAACCTAGGAGAATCGGTCTTTGGATCATGATCATAAACATCAATGGTAGAAGCAAACAAGACTTAGACATGCCAATAGGTTACTCTTTTTTAAATTATATTTGCCTTCTATAGGAGCAAACCGAGTTTACTTGCAAATTAATCTCCAAAAATACGACCAGCCTTTACAAGCCCACCCAAGAGTCATTGCACTTGACTTGAGCCACATTGGTAGGCAAGGTAGTGCTCACACTCAATCAAAACTCATAAATAAACATTACGTCAATTTTCTATTTGAAAAAACCAAGGGAACTTTCAAATAATTTGGATTAAAAAAGGCTACATATGACTTGAGATAAAAAGGCAAAAACTCGCTTAACACATGAAGGACCACTCCTATATGGTTCTATCTCCTGAAGACAATCTTCCAAAAAAGCCTAAGAAATCGCACTTTTTGAAACACAAGATTGGAAAAGAAAACCAACAATTTTGAATTTCGGTTATAAACATTAAAACCACAATCCCCCCCACAAGTTAAAGAATTTAGTATTGAACAATTTGGAACATTTAGAACACGTCGTTTCTTGAACCTTTCCTTATCATTATAGCCAATTAACATGTCAATCATATCCTATAGTTCGACCTTATGTTATCTCATTCATATAAATGGACATTACTCTTTTCAAAGGATCAGCCTTATCCCATCTTAGGCTAATGATTGTTTAGAGAATTTTGCCTTCAAAATATAATAAGAAACGACCAACTTCTTACAATCACTTAGGTCAACTCACAGTGTGCATCATAAAAACACACTCCCACAGTTGTAAGATATAATTGATTGAAAGCCACATACTCATCCTTTTGTCATTGCGATGAGTGTATTGCGATGAGTATTATTTTCCCATTTAACCAGAATGAACCCATACTATAATAGTACTAGTAAGTCATCCCGTAACTTCGTTTTTTTTTTTTCCTGTTGATCTTAAGCTTTCCTAAGATCAAACAGATAACTAACCTAATAATCACTTTTGAGCCATCATAAAAACATGAAAATTTAAACCAGAAAAATCATGAATATAATACAATTAATTAAAACTCGTACATTTCTGGATTAGTTAGTCAGCAATTGGCGTTTAGAATATGTCATGATATAATTTTTCGGTGAGGAAAAACCTTCATTCAATAAGAAAATGGAAAGCTGGAAGATAGGCAGACAAATATCTACAAGTCAACTTAATTTAAATCAAGATTCTGCACACGCAAAGAGTAGAAATAGACAACAAATCTATATACAAGAACCATCTCCTTCTAAGGCCTCAAGTTCTCTCTTTTCCTGAGCCATCTTCAGAATGATCCAACAACAGTCCATGATCACCTTTGAATTTGTGGAACAAGATCAAGAGCTCCTTGCCAGTACTCAAAACATACACAAAATCTGAAGAAATCCCTTTCTCCTCAGGCCTCAGCCTTTTTTCTGCAATAGACATCAACCATTTAAAATTCAAAATCCACTGCCATTTTTTATGGAAAAAGAACATAAAAGAGGAGATAAGAGAAGATAAAGAGTTTGGGGGGGGGGGGGAATCAGTATGAAATTAGAACAAATGAAGGTTTGCGTCCTCATATACTTCTGTGTTGTCTTGGTGGGTGTGAATGGTCATTTGAATGGTGGATAGTTGAGTTTCCCCTATATTCCCCTTTCTTCCTGTCAACTTGTGAGAGTGAAAGAGTATGCCAGATTAATACAGGAAGATGGTATGGGTCTTATTGTCTGCATATTTGCTTGTGTATTGCAAAATGAGGATTCTTTAGTTCGGCCTAGTGAAAAGAAATAGTAGGATTCATAAAGAATGCCTGCATGCTTACATGTGTCTTGAGAAATGAGGAATCACTAGTTCTGAATGGCAAAGTATTGGATTGGTAAAGAACATCTGCATGTGCCTTTGAATATGAGCATGTTCAGTTCTGCCTAGTGCAACAAAATAATAGGATTGGCATACAAAGAGAAGCACTAGGGATTGATTGTATTGGCATCCTCGTGCACTTCACTGCCACAAATTCTTACCAGAATTCACCTGTGTTTTTACTTGATGAATCATAAAGCCTAGAAAATAAGGGGGGGAAATAAAAGTTTAATGAGACTGCTCCTACAACTTACCCATAAAGATAAATACTAAGTGATAGCCAAGAAGTTCTGCTCCACCATGGACACTGACTAGAGAGTATGGATATTGGATGAAGCTACAATCCTCAAGAAGAATTGTTTGTTATACTACTTCTGGTTCGATCCAAATCATTTCCTTTATAATCGACAAAACATTTTTACATTTTCAGTTACAATTGAGTTGCATCAAGGATCAGCTTTACACCTCTATCTGTTTGCGCTAATCATGGATGAAATAACTAGAGACATTCAAGATGAGATTCTTTGGTGTATGGTTTTTGTTGGTGATATTGTTTTGGTAGATGAGAAAAAGCAAGGATTAACGCCAAGTTGGAATTACGGAGATCAATCTTGGAATGAAAGGTTTTACGATAAATAGAACGAAGATAAAGTATATGTATACGCTCTATAACTTCAGTTACACGAGGACTGATAAAAATTGATGAGAGGGAGGTTTCGCAAAATAGTTATTTTAAATATCTAGGTTCAATCATAAATAAAGAAGATGATGTTTCACAAAGAATTAAAACATGATGAAGAGGAGAGGTGCGTCCGGAGTGTTGTGTGATCGACGTTTTCCTTTAAAACTTAAAATAATAATAATAATAATAATAATAATAATAATAATAATAATAATAAATATATATATAAAAAAAATTATAGGTCAATCATACGACCGGCTATGATGTATGTTGCAGAATATTGGACAATTAAGAAGCATTATGTAGATAAACTCAGTGTAGCAGAAATGAGGATGTTGATTTCTATTGAGATGGATGAGTGGTAAAACGAGGAATGATAAAAGTACTGAACGACCATATTGGAGCGGATTTAGAAGTAGCTCCAATACATGATAAGCTACAAGAAAGTCATTTAAGGTGGCATGGCCATGTTCAACAGAGGCCTTTGCATGCTCCAATATAGAGGAGTGATCTGATTTATATTAAAGGAACTCAAAGAGCTAGGGGCAAACCTAAAATGACCTTAGAAGAAGTGGTGAGGAAAGACATACAAAGCTTAGGCCTTGTATCAAGTATAACGTCAAATAGAGCTGATTGGAGGGAAATGATCCATGAAGCAACCCCATTTAGTTGGCATAAGGCTGGGTTGTTGTTGTTGTTGTTGGGATGTGCTACTCTTTAACTTGGTGACCCAAACATGGAAAGTGCAGGAGGGTCAACTCAAACGCTCCAATAACCAATAACAGTCAACTTATTAAATAAAGAGAAAACAAGAAAATGGAAAAGGAAGAAGGTTTTAAAATTCAACTGATACATCATCATACATGGATTTCAAATCATATCATACTCATCTATTTTTCATATTTCTGACGCATCAACATGACATGTTGTAGACTGTAGCCGCCCAAAGGGGGGTTCAAATTTGGCATAAAGAGTATTACAAGTGCCACCTCAAATTGCTTCACAACCAATAACAAATCAAATATTGGAGAGCCCAAATTATTAACAACGAAATAGATCAATGAAACCATGTCACGTCTTCTACACATAAGTCCCCTCTACCTCCCACGAATGCATTTTATTATGGCCCCCACCCCTTCTTTTTAATGATAACTCTCCCTAATTTCACATTTTTTACTATGATGTCATTCCTACACAACCTCCCTGCCCCGTCACATGTACTTCCAAACTCTAATAAGGTATCATGTAATCCTAAAGAGTGTCAAGTCTTCAAAGCTTCTTTTCTGCTTTTTGCTTTTCTTTTATTTCAAGAGCTAATTTGCAAACCAATACCTTCTTAACATCTCAATGTGAGAAGTTGCACGCACGGTACACACACACACACACACACACACACTCTCTCTCTCAAAAACTTATTGGTATTTGCTTATCAGGAGAAAAGATAATGATAAGATGGTAGTTTCTTTCACAAGGCAATGAAACATCTATAAGGAACTAGTTTCTCTCAACCTTTTTCTTCCTGCAGCCTGTGAGGAAAAACCAAATGCGGCCTAAAGGAAAACCACTTTCTAGAATGAAAACTCTAACCCCAAGTTGGCATATAAATGTAGCACTTTATCTTTTGAGAAGGTCAACCGAACTTTCATGTTTCTGACCATATATTAGGTCTTCTTTATACCACCTAAAATATCTACCACAACGTCATGTGCTTTCCTTTTTCTCTTTTTCCCCCTTCTTCTAGTTACAAGTTTCTCACCTCATATGAGACGTATATGCATTAACACCCATATAATGAAATCAATGAATCAAACACTAATAACTAGGACCTTGAAAATGAAAAGATTTTGTAGGAAGGGAGTTTTGCAGTTAGAAATGTCAAGATACTCAAAAGATCCAAAATTAAACGAATCAAGCAATAGATTCACTACTCAAATAAGTTACATGGTTAATTCCACAGTCATAATTTTAAGGGTGAGGGCGCCAGCTTCCCCCTAAGAAATAGTTTGGTTTTATATGATGTGTGGTGGGGTTTAAACTTAAAAAACGAGAAAAGAAATAAATCCTAACAGAAAACAAAAGGAGAGTCATATTGTTCTAATTAATCAAAAAAAAGGGGAGAGGAGGCAGAAACTCAAGTATTTCAAGGTAAAAGGGCAATTAAATTAGTATCAATAAGACATTAAGACTCCCAGATTTGTCGTACTTAAAAAGTTAAAAGAAAAAAAAAAAATCTGAAATGACTTTGATTTCATTTCCTAGGCATTGATTAAAGCCTAAAATAACTACAAAGGTGATTTATGTTCAGCATCTTGGTATGATGAGGCTGAGGTTGCAATTTGATGACAAATATTTGCAGTCAACAATCTAACTTTCATCCATCCCTCGATCCTACCTTGCTCTTTCATCCTTTTTACTCCCTTCC